>NC_042998.1:179452499-179467499 GCF_006345805.1 Octopus sinensis
TGTGTGTGTATATATATATATGTGTGTTTGTGTGTGTGTGGTGTGTGTTGTATGCGTGCGTGCGTAGGTAAGTTTGGAGCATAAATATATATTAGATGTTTATTGTGTATTTTGTGTATGTATATGTGCATGTGTTGGCATGCATTAGAATGTATGTATTTCTGATGTCGAGTGCATGTGTGTCTATGTGTTGTGCCTCCATGTGTGTGTTTTTATATGTAGTGAGAGAGGGGGGAAACATACATACATTTTGAAATGGTCTTACTTATGATGGCTAAAACAAACTAAAGACTTAAATAATAACAAAAAAAAACATGCTTTTGTGTGTGTGTGTGTTTGTGTGCGTGCATGTGTGTGTATGTATTTATGTACACATACACACAGACACACACACATATATATGTATATATCTATATACATATATATACATACAAATACTTACATACATATACACTAATATATCTGCATGTACATAGATATGTGTTTATATACATATATGTAAACATACATGCCTATACACACATACGCATATATATATATTTATATACACATACACACACAAAAAAATAGATAGATAGATAGATAGAAAGAAACATAGGTAGATACATTAACATATATTCATACATATTTGTGTCCAAAAATATATACAAATACATTCAGACAAACACACATACATACAGTATATATACATGTGTATGTTTGTGTATATTTATCATATATATATATATATATATGTGTGTATGTATATATGTATATTATATATATGTGTGTATATATGTGTATGTATATATAGATACCTATATCTATATGTATGTATACCTATATCTGTATGTATATATACAGACACAAATGTAAGCATGTATTTTATATATGTGTATATATGCGTGTATAGTATACATATGGGGAGTGTGTGCTTGCAAGCTAGGTGGCATAGGGCATGGATGTGTGTTTGTACGGAGGTGTTGGCCAAACAGCAGTGTTTTCTTAAGTGAAACAAAATATTGAAGAATAACATTCAGTACAAATAAAAACTGTTGACTTGGCTTACAGATTCTTCTTTTTGAATTATTTGTCCTTCATCTATATATCTGTCTTTCTTTCTCTCTCTCTTTCTCCCCCCTCTCTCTCTATGCCTGTATCTGTCTTTATATCTGTGTGTATTTGTGTATATGTATGTGTGCTTGCCTGTATGTATGTTTGAGTATACACCTGTCAGTTCTCACATACAGATAACATATATATATATATATATATATATATATATATACTCACACGTGTATATCAAATTAAAAAAAAGTGTAGACAAGAATATAGTCCTTTAGTTCTGGTGAATGACTCATACTTTATTTCCAAATTCTTTAAATTAAGTATTCAGGTTTTGGTCCCTATTGCCTGTTTCAATTTACGTTTTCCATTTGTTTCTATGGTTTCACAGAAAGATTGCATACTCCCTTAAATACACATACACTCACATGACATCTATATACATACATCTCTCTTTTACTGATTTCAGTCATTAAACTGCGGTCATACTGGGCACTACTTTGAAAAATTTTTGTAGAATGAATCAAACACAGAACTTACAATTATTATTATTATTTCTTTTTTTGAGCCTGGTATTTATTCTATCATTCATTTTGCCAAACCATTAAGTTTCAGGGATATAAACACACCAACACCAGTTCTCAAGTGGTGGTGGGGAATAGACAAAGACACAAAAATACACACACATATAGATGTTTATATATATATATATATATAAAGTATGGGGGTTTAGTTCACAGGTGATCTAAATGGTTAGGTACGCTAGGTAAGTGGTGTAACGGGTTACTAGGACTCCAAGGTTATAACTGAGACAGTGGTTATGGAGCCATTGCAGATTTTCAATGCAATAAATACATAATTGTTAAACAGGACTGAAACCTATCATGTATGTATGTATATATATATATATAATTTAAAGCAGATGTTAAACAATATATATATAGCATAGGCTCGAAACATTAAAGGCTTTTTCACTTCCCAAGTGTTATACTAATACATCTGTTTGTTGTCTACACCACCTGTCTTTGTCTTTTGTTTTTTTGTGAATCTCCCTATATAGGTTTCTTTCAGTTTTTGGTCTACCAAATCCTTTCACAAAGTTTTGATCAGCCTGAGGCTATAGTAGAAGACATGTGCCCAAGGTTCACATAGTGAGACTGGATCCAGAACCATGTGGTTGGGAAGCAAACTTCTTTGCTGCATAGCCATGCCAGTACCTAGCCATGTACATACACACACACACACACACACACACACACACTTACATGCCTATATACATACATTTATTATAATTTAATGTCTGTGTTCTAGGCTGGCATAGATTGCATTATGTAAGTATACAAATATCCGCATAAACACACGCTCGCATATGTACACATAGATGTTATTAATTTCTGTTATCTGAGCTGTGCTTCCATGCTAGCTTGGATTAAGTGAATATATCATTAGTTTCAGACTTGGGCAGAAGGCCAGCAAGTGTTGGGGTGGGGCCAAGTTGATTACATTGACACCAGTGTTCAGCTGGTACTTATTTTATTGACCCTAAGAAGATGAAGGGCAAAGCCAACCTTGGCGGAATTTGAACTCAGAGTGTAAAGACAGACAAAATGCCACTAAACATTTTGCCTGCATGTTAAAGATTCTGCTAGCTTGCCAACTTGAGTGAATATATATATTATTGAAGCATTGCTTTGCAGCTGGATGCCCTTCCTGTTGCTAACCTTTACATATTCATTTCAAGTAAGAGATTTCTTATTGCACAGGATCTTGAAGGTGGTAAGCCAATGGAAGATTTGTCAGCAGGTGAATTAACAACAATGTCACCACTTGTAAACCAATGACTTTCAGGGAAAGCAAGCAAAGAGACATGACATGTGCATGCACGCACATGCAGACACACACACATGCACATATATAATATGTAAATAGTGTATATATATATTCAGTATGTAGACAGGGTTATAATATCAAATTTTCCAGTTTTCTATATAGATATGTGTATGTATACTTCTGTACAATGTCCATCAACCATTTCCATTCGGAAAGCATTGGTTGGCCCAGGGTGACAGTTCTCCAAGGTGCCATGCAGCGGAACTGAACCCAAACCAAGTGGTTGCAAAGTAGAATTCTTAGTCACACAACCATGCCAGTACACAGAGATGGAGGGAAAGAGAGAGAGAGAGAGAAAGAAAGAGAGAGAGAGAGAGAGAGAAAGAAAGAGAGACAGACAGACAGACAGAGTGATAGAAAGAGATTGAATGACAGGCAAAGAAATGGAGAGAGATATGTGAAGGATTTTTTTTATCATTTAAGAAAATAACAGATAAAAATCCACGAGTTTCCAGGTCAAGAAACATTCAACAACAAATAAGAAGTACATTTTCTATGGTCTGATATCATAATTATTCAGCTCCAAGTAACAACTATAATAGACAGAGCCAAAAGGCCCCTAGCGTGGATAGTGTTACAATCTTCTACTCCTTAGCATATATTACCATGATACCCTTGAAGAAAGCGCGCTGAAACATCTACCCCTACCCGCTAATCATAACTAACCCTAATCATCCTTACATGCACACACACCCTTACAGATGCCTTTCTGCATGATTGAATGTGTTTTAAGAATGAAAACAGTTTGATCAGTAACACAGTAGTAGTCCCAATAGTAAAGTTCTTGATTTCTTATTTGTCTGGGAAGTAACATATATGCACATACCCAAACACTTACACACAAACACACACGCACTAAACATGTTGTGCTTACTCAGACAATCAAGAAAAAACAGCTAAGCTTCTAGCTTGAAACAATAAAAAATAATGAAAGGATAAAATACTTTAAAAAATGAAAGCAAGCAAGTCTTGCTCTTTTTTCGTCTCTCTCTTTTTTTTTTTCTTTGCCAACAAAGGGCCCTACCCAACATATGAGCTTCCACGTATGTAATTGTCCGACTTACTAGAAATAGCTGACAATTTTCCCTCAAATTATATTCTGTTATTTTTTTAACAAAGAAATGACACATTGCATAGTGCAGTTTTATAGATACCATGTCTAAAAAAGAAAAAAAACATAAAAAGGACAAGATGGTCACAGCTGGATTGTTTTTGTTCCAAGGCTAAACAAAGAGAAGAACAGCAGCATATGTGCTGCTCCTTTTTTTTTGATTCCCATTTCAAGTCATGCTGAGACTGTCTGTGACAGGCACACCAGTTCTTTTGGCTAGTCTTAAACCTGTTACTATCTTCACTTCTAAACTAAACATAGGAAAATACCAACGTTGCCTGTGTAAGGCATCAGTTAACAAATTCATGTTAAGAAATATAATATCGTGTGTCATATATATGTGTGTGTGAGTGCGGTGTGTGTATGTATATGTATATGTGTAGTTAATCCAAACATGAAAACACAAAGAGAAAACACAACAACGCGAGGACATGGAACAAGTATAGTATTATTGGACGCTCAGGAAAGAAGGAAAGAAGGAGGGGTTTAACGTTTCGAGTGGAGCTCTTCGTCAGAAACATAGGAAAAGGAAAGATCCAAAGAAGGGAAGATGGAGGAAAAAAAATCGCCAACGGTACACATGTACATGTGTGTGCCTGTGTGTTAGAAAAAGCCAAAAATATAGGAAGATAACACGAGAGGGATAAATTTTAACAAATGTTGCATTAGTTTAGTGTTTAAAAATGAAGAGAAAGAGTTTTGATATTTCAGACACTAGTCCTTCAGAAAAAAAAAAATAATAATGAGCTAAATGCAAAAAGAGACAAAAAGTGGCAGGAAATAAAGCATGAAGAATGAAGGAAAAGGTTTGGTGGGGGGGGACAGATGGGAATGTAGTTCTATAGGCAGGGGCTAGTTATGAAGGAAGGAGGCAAAGTTGTATGTATATAAAATCTGACTGTTCCTCCATCATATTGTAACTTGTCCCAATGCTTCACCTAAAGTCATCTCTTTAGATTTTATTCTCCCTTTAGTTGTGATGATTCTTTGGCCTTTCAAGTAACAAGGTGACCTCATTAGTGCTGGTGCCATGAAAAAAAGCACCAAGTATATTTTATAAAGTGGCTAGTGAATCAAGCAAGGACAACACAGAGCTTAGAAAACCCTCTAGTGTTTTGGAGGGCAAGAAAACCTCACTTGTGCTGGTACCATGAAAAATGTACCTAGTATATTCTGTCAAGTTATTGGTCTTAGGAAGGGCATCCAGAAAGAGAAACCATGCCAAAACAGGAACATTAGAACAATATGTGGTCCTCCAACCTATCATATCCTGTTTAGGCATATTCACAAAAGGGAAATCAAGGACTCATTTATTAACAAATGATGTAAGTGAAAAAAAAAAAAACGATGGAAATAATGCTGATGAAAATGAAGAAAGGAATATAATATTTTTTGTATAAAGTAATATATCCTCTTTGCTTATATATATTTCTTTACTACCCACAAGGGGCTAAACATAGAGGGGACAAACAAGGACAGACAAAGGGATTAAGTCGATTACATCGACCCCAGTGCGAAACTGGTACTTTATTTATCGACCCTGAAAGGATAAAAGGCAAAGTCGACCTCGGCGGAATTTGAACTCAGAACTTAACGACAGACGAAATATTGCTAATCATTTCGCCCGGCGCGCTAATGTTTCTGCCAGCTTGCCGCCCTCCTCTTTGCTTATATAAGGCTTGGATAGGCCTACAAATTTAGGTTCCCACAATGACTTTATAACAATAATTAGAGACAACCATTTTTTTTAAACTGAAGAATGCTAAATAAGTTTTGGCTTGATTTATTGGTAAATCAAGAACTGGATTCGAACATAGAATCTTTGTGGGTCAATTAGCCAGTAGCTTTATCACTTTTGCTAACAATTGTATCAGGAAATTAACTTTCTCTACAGTATATTAGATATGCATCTATGCGTATAGAAAGTGTGTGTGTGTGTGTGTGTGTGTGTGTGTGTGTGTGTGTGTGTGTGTGTGTGCATGGGTGTGTATAGTTAGATAGAAAGGTAAACAGACAGACAGATACACACATACATAAATTGATTGATTGCTAGATAGAAATATAGATAGATAGATAGATATAGATAGATAAAGTGATTGATTGGCAGATAGATATTTACATATCAGCATCATGTGTGTGTGTGTGTGTGTGTGTGTGTGTGTGTGTGTAAATATGAGTTTTAAAGCACACACAAAGAACATTTATTTGTTTATTTTACTACCAAGAGGTTGCCAGGTCAAATATAAATATTTGGCAGTGAAGTTAAACTAAATTAAGAGCAGGAACAGAAAATATGAAGAAAATCTCGGTAAAATGGTTCCATAGTCAGAATAAGGAAATTTATTTTATTTTATTTTAATTTTATTTGTTCTCTCACCCAAACACTCAAGATAACATCAGTTTATTAAGTTTACACACGAACACCGTGGCCAAAGATTAGAAAATTATGATTAAGAAGCATTTCACAGAATGTAATTTGATCAACTTCAAACTTCATAATCTCTATTATCTTCGACTTTTCAGTAGTTTTGTTGTCTTACTTCTTAAATTCTTATATTTGCTATATTTTGAGTGAAAAATAATATCATTTTTATCTAGCTACTTCTTTTTGTGTTTTTTTCTTAACTTCATTATTTTCAGTTTTTGAGTTTTTATGAAAAAATTTTTTTTTTCATTTTCTGAATGTTTTCCTTTCTTTTTTTAAGTCAATAAAATGTCAACAAAATGAATTTATTGTTTCGTTGTTGTAAGACAGTAGGTGGTAGGATTGGTAGGGCGGTAACCAAAATGATTTGTAGGTATTTATTCCAGCTCTTTACATTCTATGTTCAAATCCAACTGAACTCAGTTATGTCTTTTGATAAAATAGAGTACCAATCAAGTACATGTGTGAGGGTCACTCATATAAATTAAACCCTTTCCCTCAAAATTCCTGACTTTGTGCCTTGTCTTTGTGCTTGTCCTAGTCACTTAAAATGTAAGGTGATGTTACCCTCTCGAAGCATGCTGACTCATAAGGGCTGGTTTCCCAGTTTCCATGGTATTAAAATTCCCCTCCTGGACTGTTGCAAGATTACTCAGTTTTGCCAGCTGAGTGGACTGGAGCAACATGTTGCCAATCCAAGAATCGAAAACACAGTCTTACAATCATGAGTCCAACACCCTAACCACTAAACCACGTGCCTCCACTGTCCTTGCCACTGCTTGACAACCGGTGTTGGTTTGTTTACGTCCTCATAATCATAACTTAGCAGTTTGGTAAAAAACCAAAAAGACCAGTACAATAAGTACCAGACTCAAAAAAAAAAAAATTACTGGGGGGGGGGGGTGATTTGTTTGACTAAACTCTTCAAAATGGTGTCCTGGCATAGCCACGGTCCAGTGAATGAACCAAGTAAAACCTAAATACCATAAAGCATTTTATCTGCCTTATTACCTACGAAACCTGCCATGCAGGAAACACCATCACTGCTGTTAGAATTACCCCATACCACTACCATCACCATTGTTACTGCTGCTGTTGCTATTGACATCAAAATGCAATAGCTGCTGCTGTTGATGATGATGATGATGATGATGATGATGATGACGACGATGATAATGGTGGTGGTGGTGGTGGTGATGATGATGGTGGTGATCTGTCCAACCCATGCCAGCATGGAAAGTCAGGTAGGATATACTAATGATGATGATGATGGTAATGGTGGTGGTGGTGGTGGCGATGTCTATTTTTCTGAGTATGCATGGGGGTAGGGTAGACATCTCAGAGCTCAGACCTTATTCCCATGTATTTCGATCCTCCCATGTATCCTGCACTTGATAAGTTCTTAACTGTGGGTTGTTACAGCTGAGTACACTTTCTACCACCAACTGCTGAGACAGACTTAGTGTGGTTAGTTTATTACAATACTAAACAGTTTAGTATGCTTACAAAAAAGTCATCTTTCCAAGCTTGGAATCTTCCACCTCCCTGCTTGTTCTATTAATAACACTGTATTCATTACTGAATTCTTATTAGATGTATGGTATTTACATTATATATTTATTTATTGCTATTGAATATACTGTCTTAATTAATGAAACTATATATCCTTTCCTACTGCTTATTAAACATTTTAATGATACTTTATATTCTGTATTTATAATTATGTAAGATTACATATGTATCTATCTCTCTCTGTCTCTCTCAAAACACACACAGAATATTTATTACTATTAAATCTGCGAGATGATTTGCTGGTACTTCAGTAACATTAAGGCCAATTTTCCACAGAATCATGTTACCAAATAGTAGCATAATTTAATTAAAAGTCATTAACTTTAAATGTGAAATAGTTAAGTTATATAAACCAGAGATAATTATAAATGAATTAATGAGTGATGTCAAATAAGATTAATTTCATTCCCCAAATGATTTAGGAATGGCATAGTAAATTCATTCTACCAGGCACAAAGTGTGAAAAAAGAAAATTTAAATTAAAAGAGATATGAAGACCTTGGGCACCTTTTGTGAAATCCAATCAATGTTAAGTGCTCGGTATGGGATGACCTAGATTCATGAGTCAGAGACACAACTACGCTACATATATGTCAGTTTGTACTAGTGGAGGAAGCAGGTTTTGTTGTAAAGAGCCTGCTAGATAGTTAAGGGTGTTAATGATAGGATAGTGCATAATTCCACCTCTACAAATCAAGGAGGAGACTTGAATTGAATGCAGCTGTTAAATCTGTTTCAATTAACACAGTTCTGTTTTGAAAATTGGACCATATGCTTTTAATCCTACATCCTAGGTCCACATGTCATACAATAGATATACTGTAATCATGAACAAATAATTGAAACAGAATTTAAATACTTTGTATGATCTATAATCCGTGTGTGGTCAGTCTGTCTTGTGGGGGGTCAAGATAATCAAAGATACCTGATATTGGGTTCAAAGGCCAGCAGTTGTTGTGGAGGGTGCAAGTCAATTACATCAACCCCAGTGCTCAACTGGTATGTAGCTTATCAACCCAGACAAAACAAAAGGCAAAGAAAGTTAACTTCAGCAGAATTTGAACACACAATGTTAAGACAGATGAATTGCTGGTAGGCACTTTGTCCCGCTCGCTAACAATTCTGCCAGCTTGCTATCTTAAGTAAACTTAATATTAACATTAACAATTCTTTGTCCTCTTCTTCTCTCATTTTCAGTCCATTTCAGGTGTTTAATTACTGAAATGAGAGAAACTTACCTGGGATTATTGAAATTTGCTAATAGCTTGCTTGCGCAAGTGCTGCTAATCAAAAGTGCCACATACTGGATGCCAGATTTCAGGAGTCACGAGGAGAAAATGCACACAGTTTTATGGCCTCCTTTTTGGCAGTCTTACAGCACCCACCCCCACACCTCACTGATGTGAGGTCCACCAACTTGATCATCTGACTAGTATTTGATCTTAAGTTTTACATCTCAGAATCAAAGAGTTAAGATTGAATACTATTTAGTCAATCCAACCAATTCAATGAGATATCATTGACATCAAGCTGGATTTTTCATATCCAGAGTGTCAATAAAATAATTACTAGTAACAGGCACAGCAGTGGCTGTGTGGTAAGTATCTTGCTCACCAACCACATGGTTCCAGGTTCAGTCCCATGGCATGGCACCTTGGGTAAATGTCTTCTACTATAGCCTCAGGCTGACCAAAGCCTTGTGAGTGGATTTGGTAGATGGAAACTGAAAGAAGGCCATTGTATATATATGTATGTGTATGTGTCTGTGTGTGTGTGTGTTGGGTGTGTGTGTTTGTCCCACCAACATTGCTTGACAACTGATACTGGTGTGTTTACATCCCCGTAACTTAGCAGTTTGGCAGAAGAAACCAATAGAATAAATACTAGGCTTACAAAGAATAAGTCCTGGGGGTCAATTTGCTCGACCAAAGGCAGTGCTCCAGCATGGCCACAGTCAAATGACTGAAACAAGTAAAAGAATAAAAGAATATGTTTGGGTCAATTTAATTGACTTTGTCCATTCAAGGTTATGATTAACCTCGTATCCATTAAGTAAATAATATTAACTGCTGGCAATTAACTACACAATAAAGTTGTTATTTTATTTTGTGGGGAAGCAAGGTATATTTCTAAGACTGTTTTTTCCAATATTATAAAAGTAAATTTGACTCAAGATTATTCTGCAAACAGATAACTATAAAACTGGGCGTTGAGCCATCAAAATTTTCTTAGTTCAATTCAATGATAAAATAGGGAAGGTGTACTGCAAAATCCTTTATTACATTTCGCAAGAAGTGATAAATACATTTGTTGAAGGTTCTTGCCAACATGTATATGAGTGTGTGTGTGTGTGTTGGAGTTTAGCAACAAAACGTTAAATTTGGTTGGTAACTTAGGGTGCTGAGTTTCAAGCATGAATTCAGAACAGCAACAGGGTGTGTACAGTGTCTACACAGCTGTATTTCCACACCAAATGAAACCATGTATAGGCTTTCAGCTTAATGGACAGTCGATCGATCAATCAATCAATCAATCAATCATGCATTCATTTTATCATTTCATAACACATATATATGTGCATTCATGCTTGTTTACATACATATATGTGTGTATATATATATATATATATATGCGTGTGTGTATATATATATATGTACATACATATATACATACATATATATACATACATATATATACATATATACATATATATACATGTGTGTGTATGTGTTTATATGTCTGTGTGTGTGAGTGTGTTTAAGACAACATGGTTATATAGTTCCTCTGGCATGCTGGAAGAACTCAGTTAGGAGTAAATCAAATTTGATTCATTCAGCCCTTAAGAGCAAAACCCTCCCAATTTTAAATACTTCATGCCTTGTCAATATTTGGTGTTGGCAAGGAGAAAACCAAATTGATTGCTCAGCTAGGGAAAGTAAATTCTTACTTAGCTGTGAATAAAATCTCAGGTTTTTCACAGGGCAAATTCTATCTTCCAATAATACTTAATCAATGTACATAAATCTTATATGTCAGACAGTTTCATAGAGAAGAGTTATAGTGCAAATAGTGGCAATGTTTTGCTTGAATTAGTGCCAAGTTTATTTGGTTGGTTCCTTGACTGAGATCTCTACAGAACTCATTCACAGTTAACAATCAATGATGAATTCTTAGACGATTCACAGATTTATATTTTATTTTATTATGTTTTATCTTATTTACTATATTTATTTATTTAATTCTTTTGCTATTTATTTAATTTACCTATTGACATTTCTTTTAGGATGGTCTTGTATTTGAACATATAAAAACACATATTTATGTATGACTATATATATATGTGTGTGTGTATGTGTGTATACGCCTACCCACATAAACAAACATATATTTTAATATATATATATTAATGTATATGTGCGTTTATATGGGTTTTTTTAACCACCCTACAAATTTCAGTTTATTGATAAATGAGATGAACTAAAACCAATAAAAAAAAATAACAGAAGATTTAAAATGATAGATTAGCCACTGGACTAGAAAGAAAATTTTAAGAAAATATTTTTCAATTCAAGGAAGTTTTGGGGGAGAATTTTTAATTTTTGTTTTGTCTGGTGGGAGAAAAAAGTGAGAAAATGTGTATTTATGTGGAGGATAATATCTTGTGGTTTTTGATTAATCATTTTAGGTTTATGTTCGATTATATCTTTCTGTGTTATTTTTACAATTTACATTTTGTATATGAACAGAGAAACCCATTTTCCCCCCAGGTAGTTTGTGTAAAGAAATAGATTTTAATTTGTTAACATTACCTGAATACTTTTCAATAAAATTCAAACTAAACTTGACATGAAATTTGGGCAGGTTTTAAAATCTCAATATTTCACTTTTTCTGTTTCTTGTACAACAATAAGACCATTAGCATTTCTATCAAAGTTATCTAATTTGCACATATGAATATCTCTTAATGTTTTGTGTTTTCATTACAATCTTTGAGAAGTGAAAACATTGCTTTAATTTATAATCCATTTTGAGTTCAATCAGAACAGATAGAATCACACCTCATTGAAAGAAGGATTATAAATAAAAGATGTATATGCATTTTATATACTAGGAATGACAAAGTAGTTTTATGAATGATAAGAATTAGGGGCAAGAGTCATATACACATTAATGGATTTACTAATAGATTAGGTGAATCTATTATATATATATATATATATATAATATATATATATATATATATATATATACATATATATATATTTATATCTCTGGCCGTGATCCTGACCGAAGAGAGCTATCCACTACAAAAGTGGCTTGAATGGAAATTTATCCCAACACTTTATCCAGAAGAAGAATGACTTGGAAATGGCAGGAGTGAAGTTAATTACTCAAGGAAACTTGTGATCAACCATCATTGTCATCCTCAACACCACCACCACCACCTTTCTGTTATAAGCACAAGGCCTGATTTTTGGGGGTGGGAGCCCAGTCAATTAGATCGACACCAGTATGCAACTGGTACTTAATTTATCAACCTTGAAAGGATGAAAGGCAAAGTTGACCTTGGTGAAATTTGAACTCAGAATATAAAGACAGACGAAATACAGCTGAACATTTTGCCTGGTGTACTAATGATTCTGCCAGCTCACCACCTTCCACCACCACCAACACTACCACCATCATTTTATATCAGTTTTCCATGCCAGCATGGGTTGTATGGATATTGCCATAGTCTGAACCTATTCCATTTTGGGAGATACTGCTTGAGTGTGTCTACTGCTTTGATGTGAAAAACGAGAAGTGCTCTCTTACATATTGAAGAGAGCCAAAAATTTGTTAATTAATGAAAATTACTCCTGTAGTGAGAACAAAATCATTAGCTTGTTGATTAGTCAAGAAATGGAGAACAATGGGGAGACAACTAAACTTCAAATAATATTGACTTCAAATTTTTGGCACAAGGCCAGCAATTTGTGGGGAGGAGGTAAGTTGATTACATCAGCACCAGTGCTCAACTTGTACTTATTTTATCGTCCCCAAAAGGATAAAAGGTAAATTCTACCCCGGTGGAATATGAACTCAGAATGTACAGTTGGAAGAAATTGTTAATGTGTCAGCCAAAATGCTTAGTGTTATTTTATCTCATTCTTTAAGTTCTAAGTTTTTCTCTAACATTTTTTCTGGCGTAGTAACAGTTCTGCCAACCAGCATCCTTTGAACTTCAAATAATATTAAAAATTGAATTAGAATGTAGGCATGGTTGTGAGGTTAAGAAGTTCATTTTGCAACCGTGTAGTTCTGGGTTCAATTCCACAGTGTGGCGTTTTCAGTAAGTGGCTTCTATTTTAGCCCTGAAGCCAGCTCCAAGGAGCAGAAGCCATTGTAGGAGTGGTAGAAATATATTTATTTTTTTAATTTTATTTTATCTAGTTTCAGCTCACGAGCTGTGACCATACTGTGACCATGCTGGGGTACCGCCGTTTTGAGGTTTGCCATTTTGTGTGTGTGTGTATGTGTGTGAGAGTGTGTGTTTGTATTTGCCTGACCAGCACCCCCCCACCACCACCACTTAACCAGTGTTGGTTTGTTCACCCCCCTATAACCCCCCTATAACTTAGTGGTTCAGCAATAGAGACCAAAAGAATAAATATCAGACTTAAAAGATAAGTAGTGGTGCCCCAGCATGGCCACAGTTCAATAATCAAAACAAATTAAAACAAAGAAAAATGACTAAAGGAGTGAACCTTTATGTAGTCTCTCTATCTGCTAAAAATAGCACCCAAATAGCACTCAAGTAGCATTTTACTTTCCTGAAAAGGAAAGAATACACTTGATATTGTTGGCTCAAGTACACTGTATCTGAATAAAAAGTGAGGTGGTCACATCCAGAATGTCAGTGACTATAGGCCAACTCTAATCCAACAGGTATAAGATGAATATATTTATGAAAATTCACTTTGCCGACTGAAGACCTGTTATATATTGTGGTATATAGGTGGTCTTACATGTGTCTTTAGTTTGCGTTAGGGCTTTGTTAGAACAGCTATTCGGCTATAGTGATGGTCTATGATTCTAACTTTAAAGAATGCTTGGAATTTCCTGTTTTCAGAGAACAGGGAAATTCTCCTTTCAAAACCTATTTAGACAAATAAACTTCAAAATTACTTAACCATTTCCCACTCTCCTTTCAACAGATCTGATTACCATCAAACCAATGCCAGTATGGAAGGAAAAAACAAACAAACAAACAAACAAACAAAAAAATAAAAACAAAATGGCATTAAAACGATGATGATAATGATGATAACGATGTTGCCAATTTTAGTAATGGTCACAAAAATGATGATGACAATGATGATGATGATGATAATGATGATGATAATGATGGTGATGCTTGTAATTACAATGGAAATTACCCAGCAAAAAGCCCACTTATCTTTTGTCATTGTTTGTTATGAAATTTCATACGGGATATAATATTCTATCCTGCATTGTCCGATTGTATTTAAAGAAAGAAAATATTTATTTTATTTAATTAAGTGTTTGAAAGAAACCAATTCAATAATAATAATAATAAAATAATAACAATAATAATAATAATAACAATGATGATAATAATAATAATAATAATAATAATAATAATAATAATAATAATAATAATAATAATAACAATGATGATAATAATAATGATAATAATAATAATAATAAAAATAATAATATACTCATTGTTCCTTTTTATATTTTGTGTGGTTTTGTTTGTAAATAATTATGTTTGTTCCCCACCCCTTCTGAGCTGTTTGCTTTCCTTTGTTTTGTGTTGCAGTTTCTAACAATATAATATCCTCAGAAAGAAATCTCAGCAAAATTATTTCAACTCCTGGAGTTTATACAAGACTTCTGCTAATTACATATGTAGGGGTGGGTAATGGACAGTAGGATAGGGTCAGGTAGGGGA
>NC_042998.1:179477499-179499999 GCF_006345805.1 Octopus sinensis
GGGTCGATAAATTAAATACCAGTTGTGTACTGGGGTTAATCTAATCAACTCGTCCCCTCCCAAAAAATTTCGGGCCTTGTGTCTAGAGTAGAAAAAAATATATGTGTGTATGTGTGATGCCTAGAGTGATAAAGAAGGATAAAGAAAAATGGAGAAGGAATAAAGAAATTGTCTACAAATTGTAAGAATTTTGCAACAGATTGGTATTAGAGAAGGCTTCTGGCTATAAAAAAACTAATGTCAAATTCAAACAAATGAGATGTAGTTTTTCTGATGCGTCTAGGTGAGCACTTACTACTTCTGAATATGTACTGACTTGGATAGTTTGTAGCAATCCATCCAACACACGCCAGTAAAAAAGGTGAAACATAAAACAATGAAGAAGAAGATGATGATGATGATGATGATGATGATGATGGTGACGATGATGGTGACGATGATGGTGACGGTGATGGTGATGGTGATGACAACGATGATGATGATGATGATGATGATGATGATGGTGATGATGATGACGACGATGGTGATGGTGATGATGACGATGACGATGATGACAATGGTGATGATGATGATGATGATGACGACGATGGTGATGATGATGATGATGATGACGATGGTAATGGTGATGATGATGGTGATGATGATGATGATGATGGTGATGATGATGATGATGATGGTGGTGAGGATGTACTTAATTTATCAACCATCAAAATAAGAAAAGTACATATATATTTTCTAGAGATACAGTGTTAAGAGTTTGATTTTCTCACCTTACAAATATTATTATTATATTTTTAAGCATCAAAATCAAGTTCCAAGTTACTAAAGGTATTTATGTATTAATACAATACAAAAAAAAACTAGGAGATTTGACACGAACAAGGATTTTTATCTCAATACTTTATGGAATGAAATTTAAAAGAGCAGAATGGTTCAATCAGACACTTTGACATTCCCACAACCATAATAACTGTTCATTATTAATTAGTCAAATGACTAAGATCTTCAACAAGTCATTTGTTTCTCTTGACATTCAGTGAGTTTTTTTTCTCCTTAGATTTTGAAATAATAATTTCATGATTCTAATTACAATAGCAGCGTCAACAATCAACAAAAGCTAAGACACAAATGAATATGAAATTAATAAATAAAATATTAAAAAGAAATACTAGAAAAAAAACCCAACATAATTAGAAAATACATGAAAAGATTAAGATAATAAAAAAAAACAATAATGGTGATGATGACAGCAATAACGATGATGATGATGATGTTGATGATGTTGGTGAGGATGATGATGGTAATAATATTTGATATGAATAATATTATGGAATATTGCAATTTTAATCAGAAAGTAAAATATAAGCAAGATATTGGCATAAATATCAACACCTTTTCTAAAAGTAACAGAAGAATATTAATGAAGCTAAATGAAGTTAGTGTGCAAAATGTGTGAATAGAATAACCAACTAAAAAGATTATTATTATTATTATTGTCATTATCATTATTATTATTATTATTATTATCATTATTATTATTATCATTATTATTATTATTATTACTATTATTATTATTGTTGTTGTTGTTATTATTATTATTATTAACAATAAACAACAACAATTAATAAAGGAATGAAAAAAAATGCAATAAGTTGAAATATTTGCAATAGACAGAATTTCTTTTTAAATCTACTTTATCGACAGTAATTTAACAGTGAGATTCTAACTTTCAAAACTATTATATATGTGTATATATGCATGTATATATATATATATATATATAGATATATATATATATATATATATATATATATATATATATATATATATATCTATATATGTATATATATGTATATATATATAGATATAGATATATATGTATGTATGTATTTATCTCATTATGTTGCATATAGGAATGAATATATACACACACACACACACACACACACACACACACACACACACACACATATATATATATACACATACATATATATATACATATATATATAATCATCATCAACAACAACTCAGACACTTACAAATTCACCCACCTTCCACCTCTTATACAGTCATGATTCGTATCTCCTCCCATAAGCCACATACTACAAATCTATTGGTTCTTCATTATTTTTATTGATAATTCCATTCCTCTGTTACACCAACTACTTCACTCTTTAGTATTCCAAGCATGACCCTGCCACATACCACATATACTTACAAGCATGCATACATGTATGTATGTATGTATGTATGTATGTATGTATGTATGTATGTATGTATGTATGTATGTGTGCATGTATGTATGCATGTATGTAGGTATGTAGGTATTATAAGGTTCCTGTTGATTGGGACTTAAAAGTTTTGCCTGACAGCTTCTTCAATTTTCTTCATGGAATAAAATATAAGGGAAAATTTGAAACACCTTCAGAACGAATTTTTTAATACATTTAATTCTCTACCTAAGAATATTTACTGTTAAGTCCCCTGTAAATAAATGTTCTATTGTTATACATAAATTTTCTTTAAAATAATAACTGCCCTTTTGCTGCAGTTTGAAAGGCAAAGTTGAGTTTGACAGGATTTGAACCGCAGACTGTGAAGAACTGGAAATGAATGCTACAAAATATTCTATATACTTTCTAACAACTCTGTTAATTTGCTGCCTTACACACACAGACACAGACACAGACACACACACACACACTCACACATTTATATTAATATACACATATATATCTATATATGTGTACATATATATGCATGTGTATGTGTGTTCATGTATATATATATTATATATATATATATATATATATATATATGTGTATGTGTGTGTGTGTGTGTGTGTGTGGTGTTTTGTATAATTTATCAATATGTATCTATATATATGTGTGTGCGTGTAGTATACATACATATATATATAGCATATATAAGTGTGTGTGTGTGTGTAGTATTCACATATATATATATATATTATATATATATATATATATATAATATATATATATATATAGGAGAGAGAGAGAGAGAGAGAAAGAGTGAGGTATTTACATACATACACTATACACACATACATTGAATATATGTGTATGTGCATGTTTATATACATATATATATGTGTGAGTGTATATGTATGCATGCGTATATGTGCAAGGAAAGTGCATGCACACATATTCACGCACATATAAACCTTGCGTTGTATCATTTTAAATAAGCATTTATGTAAAAGCCAAACAAAACAAGTAAAACGGCCAGAACTCTAAATCTAACTAAACTAATTCTTGCAGGTAAGTAATAGCATAATTTGGTAAGGGGAAACCTTAAGGATTCTTGTGATCAATCATAATGATATGTAATTCCAAAAGCCTGTTTTTGGTTACTTCTAAAATTTGGGATATAAAAAAACAAAACAACAAAAGAACGAAACCAAATAAAAATAAAAAATGTAAATGAACTCCTTAAAATTGACAGCTTTACAGAATATTGTTATGGAAGAAATGTTGTCTCAATTATGTAAATTGCCTGAATGGAAATTTCTATTAACTCGGAGTATAAAATAAAAAAAAATAATAATGAAAAGAAAAAAAAAATTAAAATAAGATAAATCAATAATATCAATATTGATGTTGAGAATGATAATTGTGGTGGTGGTAACATTAATGTATTGGTCACAATGATAGTGATCATGAAAATAATGCTGATCATGATAGTAATAATATATTGGTTGCTATATTTGTGTTTTTATTATATGTGCATATCTATCTATCTATCTATCTATCTATCTATTTATATATACACATATATAATACATATGATATATATAAATATGTGTGTATATATATATATATATATATATATATATATATTATATATATATATATGTAATATATATATATGTATATACATATGCATGTGAGTGTATATATATATATATATATATTATATATATATACACACACACATATATATATATACACACATATACATACATATGTATTCCATTTGTATGTTCTTTCTTCCTAGAATTTTCATTCATGTCTTCATACTAACATATGCACACTCTTTCATTGAAATGCACACTAATGCATACACACACACACACACACCACACACACACACACACACACACAAAGCAAACCAGCAAGCACACATTGTCCTCCTCACGTCTTACTTTAAAGTTGCTTACCTAATAAAATTAAAGTTTGGCTTCAGTTTGGCTGAGTGCCAAAATCTACATACGTCTCTTAGCAATGAATATTTAACAGTTGCACCAATTTATGACAATTTGTTGGAATTTATCTTGAAATTTTGTTTATTTTTCCCCCTTTATCTATTTATTTATTTTTCCAATTTATTTCATATATTGTACTTTTTATAACTTAATTATTGGATTGGCAGAACAGACAGAGTGTTGGACCAAATGTCTTGAGGTATTTAATTACAGTCCTTTACATTCTGAGCTCAAATCTGGTGAGATTTGCCTTTCATCTTCCTGGTATTAATAAAATAAAGTACCAGTCAAATACTGGGGTTGATATAATCAACTGTTGCCTTTGACAGACAAAATTTCTGGCCTGTTGATGTAAGAAATTATTTTATTGGATCGACACAATCATTAAAGCTTTGGACAAAATACCTATTTCTTTACTACCCACAAGGGGCTAAACACTGAGGGGACAAACAAGGACAGACAAATGGATTAAGTCGATTACATTGACCCCAGTGCGTAACTGGTACTTTTTTATTCGATCCCGAAAGGATGAAAGGCAAAGTTGACCTCGGCGGAATTTGAACTCAGAACGTAGTGGCAGACGAAATACTGCTTAGCATTTTGCCCGGCGTGCTAACGTTTCTGCCAGCTTGCTGCCTTACTTTGGACAAAATACCTTTTGGCAATTATTCCATCTCTTTAATTCTGTGTTCAAAATTTTACCCTGGATATCTTTACCTTTCAACCTTCCAGGCTCAATGAGATAGAACCAGTCAAGTACTGGGTTGGTATCTCTTGCAGCTCCTACTCTTCATTTTTTTAAATATTTCTCTCCACTTCCTCTACTAAATGTGAGTGGCCATGCAGGTCCCCAACAAGAAGCTGCATTGCCACCCATCCCCTTTGTCATAGTTTAATCCCCTAATCCTCTAGCATGAAGTTGACTCCTACCTTTCCATCCCAGGGTTTGTAACTACAAGCTGCATGGTGACCTCAATAGGGTAGGTGGCATTAAAAAAAAGCCCTTGGTCCATACTGTAAACGATTTGCATTAGGAAGAGCATCCAGCCAAAAAAACCCTACTAAAACAAACACTGGAGAAGGATGCAGTGCTTGGACAAACTGGATCCTGTGAAACTATTCAACCTATGTTAGCATGGAACACAGGCGTTAAATGATGATGATGATGTTCTTCTCCCACCCTAGAAATTTCCAACCTTATGCAGATATTATATATTATTGTTGTTGTTGTTACTGCTGTAAATAGAAACAGTTAAGTGCTGAATAATATATATATATATATATCCTTGTATCTTTAGGTTCTGATTTCAGATATCACCTCCAGGAGATGTTCTTATTTTATATTGCTCCAAGAAAAGGGTTGCCAGAATCATATGTATTGGTTGATATCAATTCCCGACATACACAAACATTTTTCACCATTTTTCTAATAATTTTTTATTTTCTCTTTTAGCTTTGTTTGATAATGAACCCAAATGGGGCCGATAAAGTTTCTGGTTAGCTCTTTTAAAATTGAAACATCTTTTGATGTTGCAGCCTCAGCTGACAAAAACACATCTCTGAAAACATTTGAGAAATTGAGCAAATATAAGGACATGGGGATTGAAATCAGAAGAATGTGGCATCTCAAAGCAACATTATTTTAATTGAGGCCCTTGGAATAATATTAAAAATAGCAAACAAATATGTAGACTAAATTCCTGGCAGTTTCAAAATAAGCAAATTGCAAAAGAACATACTAATATGTACCTTACATATTTTATATAATCTCTCCATGTAAATGCAATCTTATTCAGCATTATTATCACCTTTATAACAATTTTTTTTTTAGCACGCAAACATCAGCTTCTTTGAAATACATGACCTCTCACCTATTAGGTTAATTATGTGCAAAATCATTATATCTGTGGATGAGACTTGGATGTAACTTGTATAAATTAAAGCAAAGCCAAAACAATAATCTTTTCTTCTGTAAGCACAAACCCTGCAATTTGTGAGGAAGGGGCTAGTTGATCATATTGACCCTAGTTCTCATCATCATCATCATCATCCAGTGTTTTAAATCCAGGTTTTGTCCCCGTTCATGGAGGTGGCCAGATCTACCTCAATGCCATAGCAACTGAGGTAGGCAGGTGCATCCCACCCCAACCTTTGGGCTGGCTGGTGCCCATTCTCTCTGGCCATCATGTGGTTTTTTTTTTAATGGATTTTCTATGGGATGCCCTTGCTTACCCCTAACCTCAGTTGCTAGACTTGAGTGGTCCCGAGACCAAGGCCTCATCACGATATTTAAGAAATGTGGTGGAAAACTAGCTCAGGAAAGCAGGGACACTACTCCCTGTGACCCCTTTCAGAGCCCCAGTGCGTAACTGGTACTTATTTCATCAACCTCAAAAAGATGAAATACAAAGTCAACCTTGGTGGAATTTGAACTCAGAATGTAAAGAAGGATGAAAGCTTGGTTATATTGCAATAGCATCGAAAACACCACCAATAAAAACACTAATAATATTAACAATAATAATGATAATAATAATAATAAAGCATTTTGCTCAGTGTGCTAATGGTTCTTTAAGCTTGCTGCAGTAATAACAACAAGAACAAGAACAACAAAAACAATAATAATAGCAATAAAAAAAAGTTAAACTACTTGTAATCATACTCATCAAAAAGTAATCTATGTCTTAAATTTTCATTTAACAAACACTAAAATTTCAAATCCTGCATTATTTCTAAATTAGATAGAAAACACATCATAACCCTGTTAAGATGAGGCTGAGATAGGAGTGGGGGTTGGGGGATACAGGGAGGGAAAAGGGGAAAAAAATAATATATAATGTCATAGAAATTAGAGCTTGGTTATATTGCCATAGCATCAAAAACACCACCAATAAAAACACTAATAATAATAATAATAATAATAATAATAATAATAATAATAATTTTTTTTTCACGTGTGTTATTTTATTAGAAGTGTTTTACTGTAATTTAAGGTCGTGAAATTATATATGTTGAAGAATTTCTTGAGGGATTTTTATCTAATTCTGTTATTAAGAAATTAATGATTACCATATCTATTTATAAACAATGGCAATATATTTTGCATGCTATTTCTGACACGACATTCTGAATATCTGCTAGTCTTGTGTTCCTCCACGACAGATGTTGTTTCACCTCAAACAAGTCATGGAATGGCTGAATGTTGTTGCTATGTGTGTCAGCACATCTCTCTGTGTTTATGTATGTGTATATATATGTATGCATGTGTGTGTACATAAATGTGCTCATGAGTGCACTTTATATATATCATCATCAGTTAACGTCCGTTGTTCATGCTGGCATATATATATATATATATTATATATATATATATATCATCATCATCATCATATATATATATATATATATGTATGTATTTATACACACACACACACACACACACTCATATTTATAAACACACACATGCATACACACACTTACACATACACTCATATATAGCACTAGTACATATATTCTTCAGTTGGTAAGGAAATGTTGATTTAAGTAATTCAGAACATGGTTCAAGTTGAGATTCATTAAAATGCACAAGAAATAGATAAATAAACAAACAAGCAAATAATTAGATATTTAAATAAATAAATAGATAAATAAGTGACCTAAATCATATTAATATATGACCTTCATTTCAAAAAGATGTGTCTCCTCTACAAAAAGTCAGCTACCTAGATGCAATATTTTGACCTAAAATATACATATATATAAGACTAGCTATTTTGACCCATGCTTCGCTTGGATTTTGTTGGCGATACCAAATGGTAGCCCCGAGCGACTTGCAACCCTCCTCACACCATTTCCCACCCCATTTCAGTGTAAATTTCAGCGCCAATCTGACCCCATCTACCTTTCCGATCCCAAAATGAGACAACCAAGAAATCAAACAATTTTTTTGCATTTCAGATTTATAGATATTGATTTTACTTTGGATTTTATTTAAGTCCTTCTTGAGAGAGTTCAAGCCAGTTGCGAACAAAATGACAAGGCTTTTTGAGTTAAAGAAAGTTCCTGGTGTTTATAAATGTGGTTGAGTCAATGTATTGGTTGAGCTGTCAATGCATATGTTCAAGTGTGTGCATCTGTTCACATAAGAATTTCAGATGGAGAACTTTTGGAATGCCATACAAATGTATGTATTGCCCCCTGACTGGCTCCCATGCTGGTGGTGTGTAAAACGCTCTATCCGGACATGATCAATGCCACGGCTGCCTGACTGGCTCCTATGCCGGTGGCATGTAAAAAACACTCACAACACTCTCAGAGTGGTTGGCATTAGGAAGAGCATTCAGCTGTAGAAACATTGCCAGATCAGATTGGAGCCTGGTGTAGCTGCTGGCTCTCCAGCCCTCAGTCAAACCATCAAACCCATGCCAGCATGGAAAATGGACATTAAATGTTATTGATGATGATGATGATGTATGCAAATTAGACAGATCAATATATAAAGTGTTGGATCTTTTTATCTGTATAGATATATACATTTTTTGTATATCATGTATTTAATATATTTTATATATTGATCTATCTAACTTACTTATCCCAACATTTACTTCTATAATTGCTCAAGTTTAAACCTCCTGAGCACTACTAAATGTATTCTATATGGAGAATATCTGGATCTCATCTATGAACCATATGTATATATGCATGTATCATCGTCATCATCGTCATCATCATCATCATTTTATGTCTGTCTTCCATAAGTTGAACACTTCATCAGGATCTGATAAGTCTGAGACTGCGTCAAGCTCCAATGTCCACTTTGGTATTACTTCTGTGGCTGGATGCTCTCCCTGATGCTAACCACTTTACAGAATATACTGGGTGCATTTTCTCCCCTCCCAGGCTGTTGGCACTATGCCTATGTGTGTATGTGTGCATGCATGCGTGTGTATGTGTGTGTGTGCATGCAACATTTAACCCTTTCGTTACCAACCCAGCCGAAACCGGCCCTAGCTCTGAGTACAAATGTCTTGTTTTCGTAAGTTCTGAATTAAAATCTTCCACCAAACCTTAGTCACAAGTTATGTTCCTAACCACTAGCTGAATGATAACTAAATTATTTTACTAAATTCTTTGATATATTTAAAGTAGCTGAAAGAAACACAGAGCATCTCAAAATAAATACAGTAACGAAAGGGTTAATGAGAAGAAGCGTTATATATGAGCTTCTTCAAGATTCTTGCTTGGAAAATGTGGTATTCAGATGGGCTTGTAAAGCATACCATGTATAATCTGGTAATCATTCAGTGTACGAGCCTGAAGTATTTTTAGGTACAAGATTAAATCAAAAATACATAGATATACAGTGTGTGAGTGTGTGTGTTTATGTGTGTGTGTGAGCACATGCATATGCATGTTTACAGTGTGCATGTTTGTACTTATTGTTGTAAAGATTGATACACAAGTACATGCGAAAGAACTCTGTTTCAACTGTAAACAGATATTCTCTCTCTCTCTCTCACTCACACACATACACATGCACACACACACACAATTTTCTGATTTCTAATTGAAACTCCTAATCCTGTTCTAATTGAGAAACTTATGTTTAGGTATCTGTTTTCTAATTTTCTAGTAGAGAATAGATTTCGCAAGGGACCTACTTCACTCAAGAAGCATGTAATATCTACATTTTTTTATGAGGGAACTAGTTTACTCAAGGAACATGTAATGCTTATACATTTGGCAAACCAAAACCGAAGGTCATCAGGTGCATGTATAACTTCACCTATAAAGTCATGGCCTCCCAGTTTTTGTCTGTTATGTGAAAAACTGAAATTTAGTTCCCAGCGGGGAAGATTCCTTTTGGAGTCAAGTGCAGTGAATCAGTAAAAAAGGGTCAAATACCAGACTAAATGCCAGAATATTTAGCTTTGTTTTTTACAACTTTAAAGCCAAAAATCTTTGAGGCTAGTTTTGCCTTTTGTTTCATGAATATAGATAAAACAGGTTCTGCTGAGATAAATTACATTACAGATATCATGGGAACCTTAGCTTTGATGAACCTTATTAAAAATAAATATTATTACTCTGAGTTTTGTTGGCCCCTTAGTGGAACAGTAAATTCTCATGGACCAAGTCCTTTACCTGAACTTTCTTTCCTGATTTAAATCACTTTCCTTCATGCTACTAATAATCTTGAGAATGATAAATATCATCTCTCTCTGTCTCTCTCTCTCTCTCTCTAATGCACAAATTCATTCACTCACTCTTTCCTTTTTGGTATCATTTCTGTCTAAAACTTCATTTATATTCTAAGACTGAAAAGTGGAGACACAATGTTGGAGACACAATGACAATGTTATAGTACATTGGTTTCAAATTTTGGCACAGGGCCAGCAATTTTAGTGAAAGGGTAAGTTGGTTACATCGACCCCAGTGTTCAGCTGGTACTTATTCTATTGACCCTGAAGGGATGAAAGGTAAAGTCGACCTCGATGGAATTTGAACATGGAGACAGACGAAATGTAGACTTGCTTAGAACCATACACCAAGCTAAAACTAACTACTGGGATTATCACAGGTAGAGATAGTGATACAGAAGAAAACATATTTTACTTAAAATAGAATTCTAAGTTATTTGTTTAAGTTATTTAAGAATCAATGCAGAGTATTGCAAAATATAAATCCTTCACACAAAGAATATAAAATAAGTAGAAACAGATACTAAGTGGTAAAAGACGACCAAATAATTCAAGAATAGATTTGATTAATATTGGGAAAACAATAAATCTGAAATATTTTTTCCAACCAAGATATACCAAAAAGATCATCTCAAATGATTTGGCATTTATAGAATTTGTTCTGCATCCATCAATATCAAACAAAAATATAAAGAAAAAGGAAATAACACACACACACACACACACACACACACACATATATATATATATATTATGTATGTATGTATGTAAATAATTGAAAGACTAAGATAAAAATAGAATGAAGCTCAGAATTGTTAAAGCAAAATTCCATTTTAGAATGAATCTTTTCCAGACCATAAAGAAACATAACTTGTTGATATTAATATCATCACATAATATTATAAACTGTAACTTTCTTTGCAGTCAGGAAGCTTTGTGTTGATAATGATTTGCTAAAGAGGTCTAATAAGACTGAAATATGTCTTATGTTGTCACCATTATTACCAAAGATCAGATTTTTAATTTAATTCGATTTCTGATCAATTAAAATTTATTTTGATTGTTCTCTCCCTTGTCCTTTTTTTAAGAGTAATTTTTGTTAACACTAATGAATTTTCTTCTCATTACAGTTATAGTTTCAGTTGATTAAAATTTATTTTTCATTTTACCATATCAAGCATGGTAGTCTGCTCATTAACTTATTTATAAACAAGTCTATGAAGCCACTGTATACATACCACATTCACACTTGATTAATTACAAAATAATTATATAACTTCCAACAAATTTCAGCAAGAAATTTTTGTGAGTCAAAAATTCAAGCATGAGATTTCTGACCTCTGCTTTTCTAATTAAAAACTTGCTTTTTGTAGTGCATTATACCTTTAGTCATTAGGTCATATTCATTATTCTGTTGATATCAGCCAACTTCACTAAAAGAATAAGTTGCAACTCCCTAAATAATAGGAAGAAGCTACAAATCACATGCTTCACTAATTCAAACATATATGTTCAACTTCACAGGATCATTCCATTTGTAAGAAGTTACAGGGGTGCAAGGAAGCGACAGAAACTAGATGTGGTGGGTCGGGAGATTTAATAAACTATAACAAATTATAAATAAGATATTTTTGAAAAGAATAACAATTTCTATAACATTTTAATTGATATATTTCATTGAACTGTCTGTTTAACTAGCTTACAACAGCTGGATATGTTTCTTCACTTCTAGCTTTCACTTTGTTTTCTGTCTTGTGTGTGTGTGTGTGTGTGTGTGTTTGTCTTTTTTCGTTCTTTCTCTCTCATTTAGTTTCTTTAATTTCTTACACTAATGTTTAATGAAATCCCATATTTTATGAATTAGGAAATGTCTTCTGGAAATTTTTAAACAATGTTTTGTATTTAGGCTGGCATAATTACAAACTTGACTGCATATTCAGCTAATGAGCGATGTAGTGCAGCATATGTAACAAGTAAAACATGTGACAACGAAATATTAATTAATTGTATTTACAAACGCATTCCCTAAAGTACATCACAATGAAATCAGGTAGCAAGCTGCGTTCTATTAAGTACACGTGATGAAATAATCACTGCACTGATGAAAATGCAGCTGTTTATCTGCATCGGTTCCTGAAAATAACTAAATACTATCCGAAATATTCTATAGAATTGTGCTTTTGTTTGAGGAATAATCTATGAGGATCAAAATTGTATCAAGAATTTAAGAGCTTTTGTTTTGAGTTTTCAATGAATTCCATGTCTATTTAGAGGATTATATTAAAAAAAAAGTATTACATAGGAAAAAAAAAACATTTCAATAATACTTTTTAAAAATCTTAATTTCAATTCTTAAATGTTCTTCACATCAAATTCAAAACAAAGTTTTTGTTTATGATGTAGGTTCTTAATTCAGAAAATAGGAGTGGTTAGCAACAGAATTGCTACTGATTCCATTTCAAATGCAAGAGTTTGACTTTAGAGAAAATATTCAAATGTTTAAATATTCAGAGATGATCAACAATATTGAATCTGAAATAGAAGAGAATAACAGGTGTTAAAAAGAATTTCGGTTTTTGCTCTTTTACACCTATTTTAACCTGTTAGATTCAAAATGTTCATCTATTGAAGTTTTTGCATTTGATACTTAGACACATACATGCTTTTCTCCAATAAATACTATGAAGTAGGGGTAGAATCTGTTTGTAAGGCAAATCTCTTTGTGCATCATGGCATAATGTAATAGGCAAATAAGATTTGAACTTATGATCATTTTTGTCAGTAGTCAAATACCTTTATAACAAACAGCCATTGGGCCTTAATCATTTCTATGGCACAAATCTGCTATTACTTTCCTACAAGTTCAAATCCTGGCAAAAGGTACATCAAGAAAAATCGTCAGCAGCAGCAGCAGCACTACCACTGCTGCCACCACTGCCATCATCATCATCGTTGTCATCATTATCATCATCATCATCATCATCATCATCATCATCATCAGTATTCAACATCCATTTTTCCTTGCCTGTATGGATCAGATGGAATTTTGCTGAAGCATATTTTCTATGGCTGTGTGCCCTTCCTAGCAATGATGATGATAATGAGGATGAGGATGACTAAGATGAAGACAATGATGATGATGATGACAATGATGATGATGATGACGATGATGATATTGACAATGATAATATCATATATATATATATATATATATATACAGGGATTGGACAAAATAATGGAAACGCCTTTCTCCCAAAATTACTGCAGAGCTTAATGACCACCTCGAGAACCCAGTTTCCACAAAAACTGTTCGCCAGGAGCTGCACAAAGCCAGATTTCATGCAAGGGCTGCAATCAGAAAACCACTATTTTCAAAAACAAATGTTGCAAAACGTTTAGAGTTGAGTAAAAAACCTACAGAATTAGTCCCTAGAGCAGTGGAAGAATATTATTTTCTCAGACGAGTCATTCTTTACCTTATTTCCAACCACTGGCCAAGTATATGTGTAGCGACAGCCTAAAGAAGCATTTGATCTAGACTGCCTTCTTCCAGGTGTTAAACATGGAGGAGGATTTGTGATGATCTGGGGGGGGGGCTATATCTTGGAAATACATCGGCCTAATGGTTTCCCTTCTTGGCAGAATTATTAGTCAAGACTATTTAAGCATTTTATCTGATCAAATTCATCCTATGATTGCAGAACTGTTTCCTGAGGGAAACACAATCTTTCAGGATGATAAAGCACCAATTCACACAGCTAGAGTTGTAATTGAATGGCATGAGGAACATTCTAGTGAAGATGAACATCTTGTCTGGCCACCACACTCCCCAGATCTCAATATTATTGAACATTTATGATGCATTTTAGAAAAACAAGTAAGGAGTTGATATTTTCCACCATCATCATTACAAGAACTGGAGACTGTTTTAGCTGAAGAATGGACAAAAATTCCTTTGGAAACAATTCAAACTTTGTACAAGTCCATACCTCATAGAATTCAAGCTGTAATTAATGCCAAAAGTGGTCCTACCCCATATTAAAATACATTTATTTGAAATTTTAAGGTATTTCCATTATTTTCTCCAACCCCTGTGTGTATCTGTATGTGTGTGTGTGTGCGCATATCAAAACAGTTTGATTCACCCAATAAATGTGTTGAGTACCTTTCTTCGTTAGTTCACACACACACACACACACACACACACCTGTGCACGTGCACGTGAGACAATTCACTATTTTCATTTCAGCATTACTTCTTCAAATTATTATTATCTTATTTGCATCTCATAGACAAAAAAAAAAAAAATCTTCCTCTGGCTCTAATTTATCTCCAAGATTTGATTATTGTTTAACAACTGCAACTGAGGAATTTCAGTTGTCTGAGAGACTTCAGAGGACATTAAGAATGCAAGTCTTATAAAGCATGGTTCAATGGAATCTGAGGTAAGTAGGAGCAAACAGTTGATATAAAGAAGAGACAGGATTAAGCAATTGTTGAAAGATTATCTTTTTATCAATATTTCTTACGGATTTCTAAGCCAACTAATTAATGAGACTGCTGTACATACTACAGCTGCTGCTACTACTACTACTACTACTACTACTACTACTACTACTATTACTACTGCCATCACTGCAGCTACTACTACTACTACTACTACCACCACCACCACCACCACCACCACAACAACCACCACCACCACCACCACCACCATCACCACCACCACCACCACCACCACCATCACCACCACCACCACCACCACCACCGCTGCAGCTACTACTACTACTACTACTCACGGGTTAAAATAATTTCTGCAGAACCTTTACCCAGCATTGAACTGACATGTTTACACGTACCAGTTCTTGAAACCCCAAGTGACTCTAGAACCACCACAGGTCTTTCCTGTTTATAGAATCTTACAAAATAATGGCACCCCAATGGCACTCTGGGGTGAGATAGGATCAGGCGGTAGAAGTAGAGTGTGTTTCATTGATAGAGATTTAAGCACTAAAGAATTGAGTTTGTATGAAACGGCAAAAACTTTTTCAAAATGGCTTGAAGGATTTTTAGAACAGGTATGGTTTTTTTCTTTTTTTTCTTTTACTTGTTTCAGTCATTTCAGTCATTTGACTGCGGCCATGCCGGAGCACTGCCTTTAGTCAAGCAAATTGACCCCCGGACTTATTCTTTGTAAGCCTAGTACTTATTCTATCGGTCTCTTTTGCGGAGCCGCTAAGTTACGAGGACGTAAACACACCAGCATTGGTTGTCAAGTGATAGAGACACACAAACATATACACACACATACATATATATATATATATATATATATATATATATATATATACATATATATGACAGACTTCTTTCAGTTTCCGTCTACCAAATCCACTCACAAGGCTTTGGTCGGCCCGAGGCTATGGTAGAAGACACTTGCCCAAGGTGCCACGCAGTGGGACTGAACCCGGAACCATGTGGTTGGTAAGCAAGCAACTTACCACCATCCTACAAGATCCCCAGAGTCCCCCATCTCAATATATGGCATTTTATGGCATTGTCAGTTTAGTCATGTAGGAAAAGTTACACTGGATTACGTGTTACCAGTGGCACTCACAAGTGACCTCTCTCTCTCTCTCTCTCTCACACACACACACACACACATAGAGGATCTGGTGAAACTGATTTTACTCGCCTCTTCAGATAGAAAAATAAAGAAAAGTGTAGTGAATGAGAATTTTGATCCATTACTTGAAATGAGTTACTGAAGTATAAAATCAGCAGTGAGATCTGTAAATAAAGGGTAAGCTCTATTCAGGGGTTGAGTCAACAATCTGGTTTCAATTCCAGAAACCTGGTAACTTTATTTCACAATAAGTACTTTGCAACCATGTGGTTTTGACTCACTTCCACTACATGGCACTTTGGGCAAGTGTCCTCTACTATAGTCCTAGGCTGACCAATGCCTTGTGAGTGAATTTGGTAGATAGAAACTGTGTGGAAGGTGGCGAGCTGGCAGAGTCGTTAGCACACTGGGCAAAATGCTTAGCAGTATTTCGTCTGTCTTTACATTCTGAGTTTAAATTCCGCCAAGGTCAACTTTGCCTTTCATCCTTTCAGGGTTGATAAATTAAGTACCAGTTACATACTGGGATTGATGTAATCAACTTAATCCCTTTGTCCTTGTTTGTCCCCGCAATGTTTAGCTCCTTGTGGGCAATAAAGCAATAAGAATTTGTGTGGAAGTCTGTTGTGTATATATTGATGTATGAATGTTTTTTGTGTCTGTTTATCCACCAACCACTGCTTGCAGACTGGTGTTGGTTTGCTTATATCCCTGTAAATTAGCCGTTTGATAAACGAGTGCAATAGATTAAGAACCAGACTTTAAAACAATAAATGATAGAGTCTGTCTGTTTGGCTAAAACCTTTCAAGACAGTGCTACAGCATGGCCACAGGCCAATGAATGAAACAAGTAAAAGACAAATGATATTAAAAACCTTGAGAAAGTCATGAATATGTAACATTGTTACATATCCACTTCCTCCCTTCATTCAACTCCTTTTTTCCAAACAAGACAAAGCAGGATCCTTTACATATTGAGTTTCAAGGGATAATAGTAAAAATAAATTTTCCTCAAATTGCACCTGACTGCCTTAAAAAGGGAAAACATTTTGGATAACATGTTTCCAGATACAGTCTATCTAACAATAGAAGGAATGACCACAGAAGACTGTCTTTCATCGTGATCAAAGGTCTGTTGTATCAGAGTTGATTTGGAGCTAAACAATGATAGCAATCTGCTTACAGTATCAATTATCATTTTGATTTTGATTTTTCCAGTTTCGGCTCATGAGCTGTGGCCATGCTGGGGCAACAACAATGACAGTAGCTTTGCATGTTTCATCATACATAGTTTCTATTTTGAAGAAACTAAAGAAATTTTTGAAGGAACTGTATTGATCTGACTCTGTGACTACATAAGACTTTCACATTAACTTCATTTGTGAGAATAAACTTGCTTGAACAGAGCTGTCAGGGGCTAATTATCAACAATAATTAGATTAATAATCCTAATTATGGAACTCTCAAAACAAATCTTTAAAATCAGGTGCATAATGAAAGAGAGTAGTGACAATAATTGCAATACCAATAGCAAGCAAATAACTATCAAAGCACTTCTTTTATTAGTCATACCCAAAACACGTTGACACTTCGAGAAGTATTACCTCAATTCTGCAACACACTGGTACTATCTGTATCACTTTACATCAACTTTAAGAGATACATGAAGTGTTAGCATCTTGAGAGGTTAACATTTATGCTGGTAGGTTCACTTGCACTTTCATCTCCTATCTGGGTAACTTATACAGATTGAAGGTGAATAGCAGCTACTCAGGGGCCATGGCTTATTTTTGTTTTTCTCCACCAGTTTTTGAGGTATTGTAAGGTTAAGGATGCTGCTCTTCATCCTTTAACCATTTGTCTGTTCTGTGTATCACATATGATATACGGGACATATTTCCCTGGTATCCATGCTGCTTTTATGATACACATTCTCAATTACTCAACCACCAGAGCAATTTGGGATTAATGAAAGGAAAGTTTTATATTATTCAGAATGTATGTAACAACGGTTAACTAAAAGTCTGAAAACAAGCATGGGTATTTAGAACAGACTTATGAAAATGCTTTGGACAAGTAAAGGTTTTACGTAAACTTGAAAAAAAATGCTCTGCTTCATAAGCTTAGGCACACAATCTGTATCGTAAATCTGAAGGAACATATCTATGTGGAGTTATATAAACACTAAATCAATGAACTAAGCCAATGCCATTCTAGACACTACTTAAATCTATTAAAGTCCTTGGGGTCATATATAATTGTACTTCTTGAAAAAGACTCAGGATTGAAGACAATCTTACTTTCTGGAAGAGAGCCAGGATTTATTGTTCTGATAGTCTTAGTATTTGAAATAAAACCAAATTTTTGTATTTTTCTGGTAATCCTTCTTTATGAAAGTACACTAAAACTGCAAAACCTATGTGACTCCTTGGGGTTTTATATAATTGTGCTTCTTGAGAGAAACCCAAGATTGCAGCACTGAATTGGCAATCTTTATGAAAGAAATACAGGTTTATAGGCTTTTTCCAGGTTAGTTTATCAGCAGAACTTTTTCAGTAGTCAGAACAATTTGCTTACACTTGGTGATTTCTTCAAAACAGTTGTCAGGTATATTAATTTTAGTCAGTATCACATCAGATACCCAAGCTTATATCAAGCCTATCAGGCTTCAAGCGGTCGAGCCCTCTACCTGTGGCCTATTAAAAATATACCTACATAATTTTTCCAACCTGTCAATGAATATTTGTTTGTGTTCAGTATTAAAACAATAACACCACCAGCAACCATGTAACTATAATTAAAATAATATATTACTAAAACCAGATGGATTAAGAGGTTTGTACCTCGATATAGTGTTAGGTTTGATTAAACAAACAGGATGAAAAGAACTCAATATATGAGCATGTATATATATATATATAGTGCCAATTAAATGTGTATGTGGGAGTGTGTTTTTGTGTGTATGTAATGTATGTATGTATGTATGTATGGTCTACTACATGTCCCCCAACATGTGTTTAGGCACACATGTATAAACACACTGTTGAATGCCAAATCTGTTACAGTAAATGGCAGTTTGTGGTTAGTCAATTTGTCAATCCCCCCCCCCCACACCACTCTCTCGCTCATAGCCGTACGCATTATTGGCTGGGTGGAGTGGGGGAAAGAATCAGTTTAGGGTGAGGAGAATTTGAGAGGGACGAGAAAGGGTGTGGAGGTATGAACACTGGCAGATGTTGGTTAATATGACCCTATACACACTCATCACATCCCTGCCAAACATTGGAATCCCTTGACAATTTGCTGTGAGGGGACGGGAGGAGGGGGAAGAAGGTTCAGCCCTGTTCATCACCTCACCCCATCACTTCAATAAAAAAAAACACAAAACACTAAGTTACCAAAAAACAATACAAACAAAAAATTTACAAAGTGGGAACAACCCTGGCAGGGTGTACATGAGGGTGGAAGTGTTAATGTTGTTACGGCAGTTGTTTACAATAATATATATAAATACTGTATACATGTGTGTGTGTGTGTGCGTGCCTGGTTGTGTCTATGTATGTAGCTATATATATGTATGTGTATGTGTGTGTGTGTGTGTGTGTATGTATGTACGTATATACACACATACATACATATATGTGTGTATGTGTGTGTGTGTGTGTTTATGCATATATAAATACACCACACACACACACACACATATAAAGAGAGAGAGAGAGAGAGAGAGAGAAGGAGAGAGAGAGAAGGAGAGAGAGAGAAGGAGAGAGAGAAGGAGAGAGAGAAGGAGAGAGAGAGAGGAGAGAGAGAGAGAGAAGGAGAGAGAGAGAGAGAAGGAGAGAGAGAGAGAGAGAAGAGAGTCATGCACATAACTGCACACACATATGTACAGACGATGCACACATTTACGTGCACACACACACACACACACACACACACACACACACTCACATCTTATGTAGAAAAATTTCGAAGAATAATAGGTAAAGGGCTCAATGAAAGGTGTTTGAGGAGGGCATAAAGGAGTAAATCAGAGAAGGGAGTGTTAAGTTTAGGTGTTTGACAGTTGGGAAGAAAGGTTCAAGAGGGTTAGGGGGCAAAAATTAGCCAGAAGGTTAAGGGTATCAGCAACAGTAATAGTAGTAGTAATAGTAGTAGTAGTAGTAGTAGTAGCAGCAGCAACAATAGTAGTGGAGGTAGTAGTAGAGGTGGTAGTGGTAGTAGTAGTAGTAGTGATATTGATGGGTGGGTGTAGTGGTGGTGTTGGTGATGGTGTTGGTGGTGGTAGCAGTGGTAGTGGTAGTAGTGGTGTGTGGTTGGAGTAATAGTGATGATGGCTATGGTGTTGGTGGTGGTGGTGGTGGTGGTGATGTGTGGTTGTAGTAATAGTGATGGTGGTTGTGGTGTCAGTGGCGGTGGTAGTGGTGATAGTAGCAATAGTAGTAGTAGTGATGAGTGTAGGTGTAGTGATGATAGTATTGGTGTAGTGGCAGTTGTAGTAGTAGTAGTTATAGTGGTGGTGGTGGTGTTGGTGGTAGTAGTTGTAGAAGTAGTGATGAGAGTGGGTAGTGATGAGAGCAGTGGTGGTGGTAGTAGAAGTAGTGGTGGTGGTGGTGGTGGGGGGTGTCATCAACGAAAATTGTATGATGAACTTTAGAGCCCACCCCCAACTCCCCACCCGCTCTCCTCCCCCTTTCTCCATCACCGTGTGTTGATGATGCATCTGTTGTCAAGGTGAGGTGATGCTAGAAGGACTGCTGTGAAAACATGGCTTATTGACTTTAAGATACATCTGATTCTCTAGGACCACACGCCACACACCCACATAAACACATAGAGCAACAGTGCCCACATACAAGCACATGTTACGGATACAGACAGACACACACACACACAAACATAACAAAGCCAGAATTGGCATATATAAATAATTAAATAGATATACATTCGCTAGTAAGATATACATGTCAATGCACGGGCATACACATACACACAGGTACATAGAGATACATACAGAAAAAAGATATTTCTACATATATATGTGTGTGTGTGTGTGTGTGTGTGTGTGTGTGTGTGTGTGTATGTGTGTGTGTGCACACTCCTTCCCCATATATATATATGTATATACATACATACTTATATAAATATACTTATGCATACACATGTATATAGATACACACACATATACATGTACATACATACTGTATATAAAAATACATATATATACATACAAATACATAAACAAACAGGTATGTACATACATAGACACTTAAACATACAGACACAAATAAGCATACAGGTAAACAAATAAACATAGTCATACATACACATGTGTGCTAACATACATAAATACACTTACAGATTAATGCATATATATATGTATATATATATATAAATAAATATTGGGCTACCTTCAAACATTGGGCCTCACCGAGGCAATGACTAGTGACGGGGACCTCTGGAAATATGCTGTGCTTGAGAAGACTTGACAAGCGCAGGTGAGACCATAACCTTTTGGGCTATGCCAGGGGTGTAACCAGTCCACTTATACATGGCTTTCCTTCACTGGACACTAAACTCTACTTGCGAAGACTTGTTGAGGCAAGTGAAGTCGAAATCGCAATCAAATTCGATGACTGGCATCCGTGCTAGTGGAGCGCTAAGAGTACCATACGAGTGAGATCGTTGTCAGAGCAACAAACTGGCCTCCATGCCGATGGCATGTAAAAAACACCATTCAAGCATGATCGTTATCTGTGTCGCTTTACTGGCACTTGTGCTGGTGGCATGTGAAAAACATTTGAGTGAGGTCATTGCCAGTGCTGCTGGACTGGCTCCTGTGCAGGTGGCCCATAAAAAGCACCATTTAAGTGTGGCCATTGCCAGTACCGCCTGACTGCTTGTGTGCCGGTGGCACATAAAAGCACCCACTACTCTCTTGGAGTGGTTGGCATTAGGAAAGGCATCCAGCTGTAGAAACTCTGCCAGATCAGATTGGAGCCTGGTGTAGCCATCTGGTTCGCCAGTCCTCAGTCAAATCGTCCAACCCATGCTAGCATGGAAAGCGGACATTAAACGATGATGATGATGATGATGATCTGCATACATGTATACACTTATACATACATATATATATACATACATATAATCATCCATGTGTATATGTGTATGTATATTTCTATTTTGTAAATATATATTTAACTTTATTTATATTTAACTTTACACTATGGATTTAAATTTAACATTTGTATACACAGGCACATGCACTATTTAACACTCCACATTAGAAAAACAGATGGCAAAATTCACACACACAAACACAGAACATGTGTGGGTATGTGAATGTATGCGGTATGTTTGTGTGTATGTATGAGAGTATAGAACACATTCATATAGACACATACACATAGGCAGCTCTCCACCACCTTAATCTCACAGCGTTG
>NC_042998.1:179504999-179509999 GCF_006345805.1 Octopus sinensis
GCAATGCTAGGGGAACAAACAAAGACACACACAACACACACACGATATATATATATACATATATATGACGGGCATCTTCCAGTTTCCGTCTACCAAATCCACTCACAAGGCTTTGGTCGGCCCGAGGCTATAGTAGAAGACACTTGCCCAATGTGCCACGCAGTGGGACTGAACCCGGAACCATGTGGTTGGTAAACAAGCTACTTACCACACAGCCACTCCTGCGCCTATAGTAGAAGACAATTACCCAAAGTGCCATGCACTTTGTGGGACTGATCCTGAAACCATGTGGTTAGGAAGCAAGCTTCTTACCACACACCCACGCCTGATGAAGTAGGGGCAGGAAATATAATGAATGAATTTTGGAGGGGAAAGGGGGCATGTGGTTAGGAGCCGGTAGTGAATAACAGATGTGGGGTACAATTTGATAATGAGACCAGCAGTGGTAAAAGCATTGATGCTTGCGTAGATAAAATGGTAACTAACATAGTTGTCCCAGTCTGTAAATGCTTAAATGTAAGCATGTGGATGTATGTTGTAGGTGTGTGAATGGATTAGCGTGCACTTATTAAAAATCTGTTCTGTGAGTAGTGAAAAGCAGAAATTCTGCAGTGACGAGACAGAAACCAATTAATATTGCATATCAGTCAAAATATACAGTACGAACTGAGTGCAACTGGGTTGAAAACGGGGGGGATCTATGTGGTAGCAACTGTTAAATGCAAAAATGGTGAATGTAATTTATTGTATCGTTTTTCTTAATGAAAAGTAAATGGGTTGCAGGGAGTTGAAGGTAGTGTGTTAAGGAGTAACAGGAGTTGGGTAGCGTAGGATCAGTGAGAAATTTTGTAAGGTTAAGCAGCACTAATGAAATAGTATACAAGATATAAGACACATGGAAATACAAAAAAAGTGAGGACTCATCTAACTCAGGATAGCAGTGAGAAGCAGATGTTAAATCTATGAGGATTATATATCATTATAAGGTAGATATGCACATATCAGTATGTTGGTGTGTATGGGTATGTGTGTGTGTACATATATATATATATGTGTGTGTGTGTGTGTGTATACATACATACACATATATCTGTTTCTCTTTCTGTTACCTCTCGCCTCTCCTTCCTGTCTGTCTGTCTGTCTCTCTCTCTCTCTACACACACACACACGCACCATATATATATATATAGAGAGAGAGAGACAGATTGATATGTATGTATGTATGTATGTATATGTATGTATGTATGTTTGTATGCATGAATGTATGCTATATATGTGCATGTGTGTGTTTGCATATAAATATACAATCTTAGAAATACAAATACACAAACAAGCACAGGCATGTAACTATATATATATATATATATATATATATATATATATATCCATAAGCATGTAACTATGTGTATATTCATGTATGTGTGCATATATGTTTGTATGTGTGCTGATTTATACATAAACATATGGAAATATATATAAAATCAGATATAAAACACAAATATGCACACATATATTTATCAACGGATGGATATACATACACAGAAAACACATGTGTACGAGTATCTATTTCTATAATTTCACACATACGCACACAGAGAAACACTTAGATGTAATACTTTAACAAGTAACTAATATGTTGACTCCAAGAATACTTAACAAGTTGTCAACTTTATTAGGGTTCTTTGGGATAAGAATACAAACTTTGACCTCGTTTAGGTAATGGATAAGGTTGAAACCTAACAAGAAACCAGTAGCAAGCAGAGCAAGGAGGAGCATATAAGGGTGTATGTGGGTATGTGTGTGTGTGGGGTGTTTATATATATATATATATATATATATATATATAGAATATATATATATTTATAAAGTGTATAAAAGAACACCTACATTATGTGAACTTATTTATGTGCATAGATGTACATATAAAACTATATATATTTTGTTTGTGTATATATATATATATATATATATATATATATATATATACATACATTGTATATATATATATATATAATCCATAAGCACAAACATGTAACTATGTGTATATATATCATATTTATGTATCCCTACACATACATGCATTCACACACATAATACACTTGTATACGCACACACATTTATGTATCAGTACACATACATATACACACACATACATATACACACACATACATACACTCGTGTAAACACACACACGCATACATACATATCACTATGCACTATGCCTATGTGAAATATATATATATACACAAACAAAATATATATATAGTTTTATATGTACATCTATGCACATAAATAAGTTCATATAAATGTAGGTGTTCTTTTATACACTTTATAAATATATATATATATATATATATATATTTCACATAGGCATAGTGCATAGTGATATGTATGTATGTAGTATGTATGTGTGTGTGTGTTTATACGAGTGCATGTATGTGTGTGTATATGTATGTGTACTGATACATAAATGTGTGTGCGTATACGAGTGTATTATGTGTGTGAATGCATGTATGTGTAGAGATACATAAATATGATATAATATGCATATGTCTATATTGTATGCAAATCTAAACATATACATACATATATGCACATAATCATACGCATATACACATACATAAATATAAACAAGACATACGCTTGTAAAAGTTGTATATTTTAGAAATTCATGTTTGAAGATGAGAAAGTAGATAGAATAACAAATACCAAAGAATTCTTTGTTTTTGAGTGACAGGTAGTAAGGAGTCAGGTAAAATTTTGGATTGCTGAAATACTGTTCCTTCTACAGCTTTTCTCATATCTTCCTTAGACTTATTGTTTTGTAGAGGGACCTCAGAAAACATGATAGGATGTCATGTTGATATATTCCTGATTTCAACTTGCTATGTAGTTTGGACTTGTCCACTGTAGCTAGCCAGGCTTCCAATCTTGGGTCATTGTCGTCATCGTCATCATCATCATCATCGTTTAAAGTCCGTTTTCCATGCTAGCACGGGTTGGACAGTTTGACTGGGGGTCTGGAAAGCCAGGAGGCTGCACCAGGCTCCAGTCTGATCTGGCAGTGTTTCTACAGCTGGATGCCCTTCCTAACGCCAACCACTCCATGAGTGTAGTGGGTGCTTTTTATGTGCCACCGGCACAGGTGCCAGGAGAGAAGATTGCACTCAAATACATTTTCTAGGTTCTTCACTGGACATTAAACAGAAGCCTTAAGATGGTCCAGATCTTACTTGCACTTCGGATTTTGGTGTAGAGAAGTCTCACTATCTTTTCTCTTCCAGTCTGATTCTCTTTGCCGACAGATGGTCCTGATAATGGTCATTGTCCAGCAGCACCAATTACCATTACCATTGGTTGTTACCTCTAGAATCAAACCAAAGTTTTCACAGAATTTGAACTACTTCTTCTCCTTGCCACCTTGAGGATAATCTACCTAATGATGCTCTCTTACTGAGATTGAGTTGAACACATACCACATAGTTAGTGGTCCTTAAGCTACTGGGGTTGGCTCTAGCCCTAGTCTTTTTACATATTCTATATTTATGAAGCAGACAGACAAATATGGGTGGTCAGGGATGAGTACAAAAGATGGATAGGTTTGCAAATAGACAGCATGATGGCTTGCCATAAAATCAAGAAAGGGAGGCTGGTTGTAGCTGAGACACTTAACAGACAAATTACCAAATCAAAAGGGGTTAATTTGTTGAGCTAACTCTACAGGAAATATTTAAATTGTTGTCTCATACTTGAATTACAAAATGAGATAATGAGATTCATTAATGGAATAAGATATTACACAGCCAACTCCACTATCAGTCTCTCATTAAATATCATGTCTCAATTCCAATTTCTTTTATTTTATATATATATATATATATATATGTATGTGTGTGTATGTCTGCCTGCATACCTTATCTTTCTATCTATGTATCTGTTTGTCTATCTGTTTATGTATGTAACTATCTAAACACACACACATATACACACACACATACACACATATGTATATATGTGTGTGTGTGTGTCTGTGTGTACACATACACACACACAATCGATCTATATTGACAGACATATACTTTAATGCACGTATAGACACACACACACACACACATGGACATGCACCCACATCCATTTCCATTTACAAAACTTAATTAAGCATCTGATCTGAGAGTCAAAAAACCCCAGCTCAATTTCAGCCCATATTTCAATGAAAGTGTTTTGGCAATGTACTTAAGAAAAGAAATAGAAGTTCATATTTGTTGGGGTAGGCTTATCAAATATCCCATTTGGGTCTTTTGTCCTTTTCTTTTCAGAGACAGCAATTAGACAGCATATTTGGGTTTCTTCCCAGATCCTGTTGCATGGACTTAACAATCATCATCTTCACCATAGTCATCCTCAAAGTTTGTCTCTTCCACTTCCTTCATCTTTCTCTCCTCTTTTGCTCCTCTCGCCAACAACAGCAACAACCCTTTCTAATTTTGGCACAATGCCAGCAAGTTTTATGGGAGAGAGAGTCAATTATATTGATCCCCAGTATTCAACTGGTATGTATTTTATTGACCCTGAGAAGATGAAAGGCAAAGTCAGCCTCAGAAGAAACCCTTTTGTTACCATATTTCTGTCCATATACTCTGTCTTTAAAAATAAAATAAATGCACCCTTTTAAACGCATGGCCCAGTTCCGGAATCAAAACCACAATCATATGATCATGGTGCTGACATCCTAACCACTAAGCCACGCACCTCCACATGATAAATGCACCCTTTTAAAGCCTAGCCAGGCTCATGGGCCCGGTTTCTCGGTTTCCACGGCGTAGGTGTTACCTAGCTGGATGGGATGCCAGTCCATCGCAGCGTTACTCATTTTTGCCAGCTGAGTGGACTGGAGCAACATGAAATGAAGTGTTTTGCTCAAGAACACAATGCATCGCCCGGTCCAGGAATCGAAACCACAATTTTACAATCATGGTGCTGACACCCTAACCACTAAGCAA
>NC_042998.1:179514999-179524999 GCF_006345805.1 Octopus sinensis
CATGGTAGAGATGTAACCATCTGCATAAGGGAGAAGGGCTCCTATGTCCAGTGGCAAGGACACAGGCAAATATATATATATGGTAACTCATGGCATTCCTTCGTTTTAACATGACAAAACTATAACAAGGACCTTGGTTGTTTCCGTGACAACTCAACAATTCACTTCGGATATCTTTGTGACCTCTGTGACAGTGTGCATGTTCTGTTTCCATGTACTTATGTGTTGTGGAATATAGATATAACGAAATTATGCCAGCAAAAAGCCTTGCATATTTGTTCTTACCTGCTTCATGTGTGTATGTAAAATCCGCAAATTTTCGGAGGTCACGAAGATATCCGAAGTGGGTTGTTGAGTTGTCACGGAAACAGCCGAGGTCTTGTTATGGTTTTGTCGAGTAAAACGAAGGATTGCCATAACTCATTTTAGGCTGAAATTCATTGTCTAATTAGTCTTCTTCTATCCAAACTATAAGTTCCTTAAAACAGTGATACAAAGAGTTCCTTAAATTCTGGACTTGGAAAATAGCTGAAGATACCATTTTGGATTCAGGTGGGGAGTTTGTTAACGGAGATGTCAAAGCTACATGAAGTAGATTTAATTACCGGAAGAAAATTCACTAACTGATTTGAGTTAATGATGATGACACAGATGATGATGAGGATAATGATGATGACGATAATGATGCTAATGTTGATGATAATGAAGACAATGACAATGATGGAGGTGATGATGATAATGGTGACATCAATAATGATGACAGCTATGACACAATGATGAGAACAATGATGACAACAAAGATGTAAGCGATAATGACAGCAATGAAAATGATATTGCTGATGAAGATGGTGATGATGACGATGACAATGAGGATGGTTAATATGCTCACTTAATGTTACAAATGTTTTTCATCATTTAATTCCAAAGTCAGCTCTGACAAAGTAGGACTGTGATTAAAGCTGTTCCATTCATGACCCCCACCATCCTTGTTTTCAAACATGGTGTAGTTTGAGTGGCAATCGTGATTTGTCGCCTTGTTTCACACCACCATCATCTACAGGAATCTGGTTTTAGGAAAAGCCATTAATTGTAACCTTTTTCCTCCTTCCCCATCTCCAATCAGTTTTGGGGAACCTGCAGCAAGGCTATGGGTGATACCCTTCCACGTCCAAAGTACATATATGGTTCTTCATTTATGTGCACTGGGCTTGAATGTCTCCTTGCATTCTCTGCTGTCAGTTGGCATATGGCATTGAAAGCAATGAGCTGAAAAGCTCAGGCACTTGCTAAAAAGATTTCCAAATCTTGTAACCAGTTGTGACACGTCCCAAATGAACTAAGGTTTTTAATTCTTTCCCAGTAAGAGGAAGCAGAATTTGAACTTTGAATACTCAAGGATAAAACAGATGTCATAAAGCATCTTTTCCAACATTCTATAATTCTGCCCGTCAACCACTGAGGGTTACTAATTTTGTTCATTGACCTTGAAATTATGAACGTTCATCCAGGCAGAATGTGAGCTCAGATAACAGAGGCCTCTAATGACTCTGCTAATTCTGAGTTCAAATCTGGCTATAGAAAACTTCTTTTTTCATCACTGTAGAGTTGATAAAACTAAGTCCAATAGTATAGAGTGAAATAATTCATTAGATAACTGTTCAGACTATATATCTATATCTATATCTATCTATCTATCTATCTGTTTCTCTATCTATAGGGGCCTTGATTTGTAAGGTATTTGGGAACCTCACTAGTACTGGTGCTATATAAAAAGCATCCAATACACTCTGTAAAGTGGTTGGCATTAGAAAGAGTACCAGCCACAGAAACCATACCAAAGTAGACTCTAGAGATTGGCACAGTCCTCTGGCTCATTGACTCCTGTCAAACTGCCCAACCCATGTCACCCTGGAAAATGGACATTAAATGGTGATAATATATATATATATATTCTACTTTGAACAAAATACTTGGCACATAAGAACCAGTAACCAATTTTTAGAGCTAAGTATACTTATATTCAGGCTCCTGTAGTGAGGTAGAGTGAATTCACTGATGTCCTCAAAGCTAAAATCCTCAAAGATATTTCCAATCTCTGATGATCTGTCATGGTAGATGACCACATGTTTAATAACAGAGGAAAAACTACTTCCCAAAAACTATATTTTCTCTGCCTTTGATCAGTTGCTTGCACCAGATCAGATTACTATTGACATATGCTATTGGTATATACATTGCTTCTATACACACAAACATCTTAACCTGTCTCTTCCAACCACAAAATCCAAACAACTAATTAGCAATGACTTATTGATCAACATGCTAAAGCCATCACTAGTGTAGAAGAAACGTGCTGTTTCTTGTGTTTATTCTACTGCAGCAAGAGCACATTCTGCTTCTCTGGGCAAGCAATCTGCATGCCAATTCTGTCCAAGGCCGTCCAATGAATCTTCTTTTCACCTTCCACTATCTCTACTGTTTAATCCTCTGAACTTACACAAAACATTAAATTCAATCGTTCCTCTTCTGAAGCTATTATACCTTACCAATTCATTTCCCATACACATTTTTCCAGGCTGTCATCAATGTACAAATGTTTGAGCTGAAAAACCCTCAGTCTCATGAATAAATGAGATCTTGTATGGGTCAGGTCAATAATTCTTGTTACTTCTCTGACGAAATAATACTCCATCTTTAGTTGCCATTTGTAAGTGAGTGTAACTTGGTAGTATATGCATCATCATCATCATTTTTATGTCCACATTTCTATGCTTGCATGGGCTGGATGTTTTCTATGTAATAGCTGGTAAGAGAGAGGGGGAAGAGAGGGGAGAGAGAGGAGAGCGAGGAGAGAGGAGAGAGAGTGAGCTGCACATGCACTCAACTGGTGTTCATTGCCAGATAAATGAACTAGAGCAATGTGAAATAAAGTATTTTGTTCCAAGGATCATATTTGTGACATCAAGAAGTTAATATAGGTCCAAGGTGGTCACTGATCTATATCAAATTTCTTCTTAGAGGTGATGGGTAAAAAGTGTAAACATATATATATACATATTTATATCCATACATGTATGTGTGAACGTATTAATGCATTCATGCATATACATATACACAGATATGTGTGTGCATGTGGATGTATGCATATGTATAAGTATACACGAGTGACTCTGTGTATATATATGGATGTACGGATGCATATATGTATGTGTGTATATGAATGCAGGGTATTTGCATATATACAAATTTTCTTAACTTTATTTATACCTTATAAATGTATATTACATTCTTACCTTATTTATATTTAAATTTCCTCTATCATCTCTATTTAATTTATTCATTTATTCTAATTCCATTTACCTATCTTATCTCCACTCAACCTGCAAACCCCTTGCCTGAACATATAAAAATACAAATCATAAACTGTATCATTCAGTCAGCTATAATGAATCCATAAACACACATATAAAACATTCATGGGTATATTTTTTTTCCCTTTGAAGATATACTCAGGTCATATGAATTTAGAAACACTTGTAAGGGATGATGACTTATACATTGTTAATAATAAACAATTATTTACTTCCCAATCTCCATTTTCTTTTCTTTTTTATATGAATATAAACTATATGTTTATATATATATACTCTTTACTCTTTTACTTGTTTCAGTCATTTGACTGCGGCCATGCTGGAGCACCGCCTTCTAGTCGAGTAAATCGACCTCCAGGACTCATTCTTAGTAAGCCTAGTACTTATTCTATCAGTCTCTTTTGCTGAACCGCTAAGTTACGAAATGTAAACACATCACCATCGGTTGTCAAGCAATGGTGGGGGGGGGGGGAACACAGACACACACAAACATATACATACATACATATATATATATATATATATATATATATATATATATATATACATATATATGACGGCTTCTTCCAGTTTCTGTCTACAAATCCACTCACAAGGCTTTGGTCGGCCCGAGGCTATAGTAGAAGACACTTGCCCAAGGTGCAACTCAGTGGGAATGAACCCGGAACCATGTGGTTCGTAAGCAAGCTACTTACCACATAGCCACTCCTGCGCCTATATATATATGATATCTAAATATATGCATACCTCTTTTGTCTTTTCTGTTTTAGTTGTTTCAATTATTGAAGTGCAGCCATTCTGGGGCACCACCTCGAAGAACAAATCAATCTGAGTAGTTATTTTTTTTAAGCATGGTACCTATTCTGTCAATCATGTTTGCTGAACCACGAAGTTAGGAAAGGTAAACAAATCAACACTAGTTATCGGGTAGTGGTGGGGAACAAATGCAAACACAAACACACATAGACAGACAGACAGACACACACACACACACACACACACACACATACTCATAAGGACTACATGTAAATTGATTATTACTTTCACTATAGTTCCAGCCAACTGAAAAGGCTTGATTGTGTATTATTTTTGAGCAAACATTAAAGATTTATGTAACATCATTTATTCTGTTACAAAAAACAAAATAGCAAATAATTTTCTTCGTTAAGATAATAATCACCAAAAAAAAAAAACGATAGATGGTATGCTTCTTCTCCACACACACACGCACACACTCACACACACACACACTCATGTATTCACAAAAAAATACCAAAATGAAATAAATGTGCAAAAAAAGTAACTAAAACCATGAGTATAAATGAGATTGGTGTCAATTAATTTTTTCTTATATTTTTCTTCTTTGTTAGGAATTCATCTAAGACTAGTGTTTACAGCATCATTAAATTGTTTATCCAGACAAAAAACACATTGCCTTTTAGTAAGTGCAAGACTCATTAATCAGAAGTCATTTAAGAAAGGATATGAACAAATGAAAGAAATGAACAGAAGAAAATTAAGAAGGAAGTAAAAGAAACACAAGAAGAAAAAAAAATGAGAGAGAGAGAGAGAGAAGTAATTAAGCAATAAAGAGAGGGGAAAGAGAAGTATAGAGTAATTAAAACAAAGGAAACGTGAGTAAAGATGGAGAAAAGATAGCTAAAAAGTTTGAGAGGAAAATCTGAAGTAAAACAGATCATAAATAATGAAGTGATGATGCAAGCATATATGTATGTGTTTGTGTAAGTGTAAGTATCTATCTGTCTGTCTGTCTGTCTATCTATCTATCTACATATATATATAAATACACATGTATGTGTATATATATATATATATATATACATACATGTGTATTTATATATATGCATATATACAGATAACACTGCCAGATCAGACTGGGCCTGATGCAGCCTTCAGGCTTCACAGACCCCAGTTGAACCGTCCAACCTATGCTAGCATGGAAAACGGACGCTAAATGATGATGACACATGCATACATACATACATATAATATATACAATTATATATATATATATTTACATACACATACACGCACACATATAATACAAATATATACATGTATACAAATACAAATAAGCAAAAGACATGATGCGAGAAGCAAAGAATCTTAATATCTCCATAGAGGTTACAGCCGTTTCATAATTTACTTAGAGTTACATCATGAACTTCAACACACACACACACACATACATATTTCATTTCATTTCATTTCATTTCCTTTCATCTAGTTTCAGCTCACGAGCTGTGGCCATGCTGAGGCACTGCCATTCGGTGTTGCTACATGATTTTACTTCATGAATGCTTTTTAGCAATTGACATTTGGTGCATGAGAGAGTTTGATGCAGCTGCCCTCATCTGCACCTCCTGCCTTGAAGTTGGTTCATCTGGGACACCTGACAGGAAGAGGTCCAGCTTTATTTTAAAGACACCTGCATCCATCCCATGCATATACAATATATATAAAAGCTAGTGAAGGATACAGTTCTGCTCACATTTAATTACAACAGCAGAATACTTTAGCAAGAGAGGTGATGGGTGGTGGGTATATCCTCAGTAGGTAATTGAGTAAGTGGTCTTCACTATTTCATCCAAAATCTTTCTGGGTCTTCCTTTTCCACAAGTTCCATCCACATTCATGACCAGCACTTCTTTATACAGCTGTCCTCATCCATATGCATTATAAGTGAATGCTAGCACAATCTTCTTTTTTGCACGTTACATCTTGTTTGTCTTAAGACCAGTTTTTTTATATACATACATGCATACATATATATAAATTCATGTATATGTGTGTGTATATATATATACACACACATATGATATACATGCACACATATACATGCAGAGACTGACACGCACATAGACACAAAACAAATTCATGTATATATAACTCTGTGTGTGTGTGTGTGAATATATATGATATATATATATATATATATATATATATATATAATACACATATACATGCACATACATATACACACACACTCACACACCAGGAGTAATTCTATAATTCAAGTTCCCTTTGGCTACAAAATACAATATATTTTAATATTTTAAGCGTAGAAGAAAAATTTCATATGCTGCATGTTGATTTTTAAGGCCTGACAGTATGGAGTGATTGTATGACTTGGTGGAAGAGGAGGAGGAGGAGGAAGATGAGAGTGATGGTAAGAAGAGAAGAGATGACAAATAAATACATCAAGTAATATGGTAATCAGAAGGAAAGGGGATGGAGAAGATGACGATGATGATGGCGATGATGGTAATGATGATGATGAGGAGGAAGAGGAGGATGTAGAACAGACAGAAATAAAAGAAAGATGAAGTTGAAGGAGACTAACAACAACAACAACAACAACAACAACAACAACAACAACAACAGCAAAAAATAAAAAAGCAGCGATTCAAGAAGTGAAGAATGACAGCAAGAACAAGATTAACAAATTACAAACAAGGAAGAAATGTATTCGTTAATCAAAGCAAGCTGTATCACCAATAAATTAGTTAATTACTAAATTTATATTTGACTCACATACACATACATACACATGATTAATAGATGTTATGTATGGAAGGCGGCGAGCTGGTAGAAATGTTAGCACGCCAGCGAAATACTTAGCGGTATTTCGTCTGTCATTATGTTCTGAGTTCAAATTCTGCTGAGGTCGACTTTGCTTTTCATCCTTTTGGGGTCGATAAATTAAGCACCAGTTACGCACTGAGGTTGGTGTAATCGACTTAATCCCTTTGTCTGTCCTTGTTTGTCCTCTCTATGCTTAGTCCCTTGTGGGCAATAAAGAAATAAGATGTTATGTATGTATTTACGAACACCAGCGGTGGTGCCCCAGCATGGCTGCGGCCTTCGGGCTAAAATATTTTTAAGGATTTAAGGATTTAAGGATATACACACAAACATCTCCCTACTCATCATCATCATCATCATCACCACCACAACCATCATGTATGTTTAGTTTTTTACCTGTTTCAGAGATTGGACTGTGAGCATGCTAGGGCTCTACTTTAAAGAGGTTTAGTTGACCAGATCTATGCAGACCCTGTCTCTCTCTCTCTCTCTCTTTGTTTCTCTCTCTTATACACACACACACACACACACACATGCTCACATACATACACATTTATGATGTAGTTGAGAAGTTCCCTCTCTGACCTTGTTGTTTCAAGTTCAGTCCCAACATATGGTACCCCAGGTCCTTTTGACTGACCAAAAAATCCTGACAAATGGATTTAACCAAAGAATTCAGTACATAAGAATTCTTCAACTCATTGGAAAAACATGAAAGACAGACAGGCAGAAAATGACAACCAAGAAAAGGGAGACAGTATAAAGAAAAAAAACAAGACACAAGTAAACAGCAAAAGAGCCATAAAAACGGAAAGAGTGCCTAGACATATCAGAAGTATCAGAGCATTTTGGGAAGTATTGCAGTTAACAAGAACTGCTTGACATAGAAAACAAGAATTTGTTCATTAAATGGTAACTCTAAATTGGCTATTATTTTTTTTAAAAAACAGATGGTGTCTCTGCGAATATAATAGCTGCTGTCAGTGGAAAGTTGAATATATGAAGACTTGCAGTAAAGTTCTGTGGAACACTTTTGTGTGTGTGTGTGCGTGTAAGTGGAGGCGCAATGGCCCAGTGGTTAGGGCAGCGGACTCGCGATCATAGGGTCGCGGTTTCGATTCCCAGACCGGGCGTTGTGAGTGTTTATTGAGTGAAAACACCTAAAGCTCCATGAGGTTCCGGCAGGGGATGGTGGTGATCCCTGCTGTACTCTTTCACCACAACTTTCTCTCACTCTTACTTCCTGTTTCTGTTGTACCTGTACTTCAAGGGGCCGGCCTTGTCACTCTCTGTGTCACGCTGAATATCCCCGAGAACTACGTTAAGGGTACACGTGTCTGTGGAGTGCTCAGCCACTTACACGTTAATTTCACGAGCAGGCTGTTCCGTTGATTTGGATCAACCGGAACCCTCGTCGTCGTTACCGACGGAGTGCTTCCTCCCCCGTGTGTGTGCGTGCGTGCATGTGCGCATGCGTGTGTGGGTATGTGTGTGTAAGAAATTAATAAAGAGTAGGTATCAGACACTTGCGTTAGAAATGTGATCCTTTGTTGACATAAGTGTAGGGCTGATATTGGAGGAAACATCAGTGTGGTGTTTGAATAGTGCAACAGGTTAATGTTTTTGCCATTTAGTCAGAAATGGCAGTTCTAGTTCCTAACGAGCAATTGCTGCGTTGTTTGTTGTTGTTGTTGTTGTTATATATGTTTACCTTCTTTATATATCCTGACAATTTATTTCAACTGAGTGCATAATAAGACAGAAATATTAAGCAATATATGTGTGTGTGTGTGTGTTTGCATGTGTGTTTAACACACACACAGATATATGCATGTATATATATATATATATATATGGTGAGTTCCTTTTGAGAATATATATATATATATATATATATATATATATAGAGAGAGAGAGAGAGAGAGATAAAACTTACTTGGAAAGGATGCGTGGCGTTCAATCATATAATAATATAAATATATAAATATATGCATATATACATACATATATATATGTATATATACATGCATATATGGGTACAGAACATCAAAAAACGTTGAATACAATGAGAAATGAAAAATAAAACAAACTTTTTTTTTCAAACAACGAAAAAAACAGAGAAACAAGACATACAACACAATGAATATTTCCCTTCTTCTGTTGTCCCTGTTTCATCTACTCTGTGTTTCAAAGTGCCAATTTATGTGCCAATTTGCATGACATTGGTATCTGCCACAACCGCGATTTTGCTAGGCTTGATGGGTCTTCTTCCCAAGCATGACATAATGCCAAATCCTCAGTCATTGCCTCTTTGAGTCTCAACACTCAAAAGGAATTCACCATTTTGCCTCCAAAAGGCCCAGTGCCCGAAAGGGACTCAGCCACTTTGCCTCCATGAGGCCCAATGCTCAAAAGGTGTTCTTTACATGCCACCAGCATGGGTGCACTTGGCTTGACAGGTCCTCTCAAGCACAGAACATCACCAAAGTCTTGGTTACTAGTCATTGCCTCTGCAAGGGATCTCTCTGTCTTTCTTTCTTACTCTCTCTCTCTATATCTATCTGCAGATATGTATGTGTGTGTGTGTGTGTGTGTGTGTGTGTGTATGGTTTCTTTTTTAAAAGCAACAAGTAAAATGACTGGAAAATGACAAACAGAAATAATAGCAAAAACTGCTCCCCCACTTTTTCTTCATGACTAAATTAAAGGTTTGTTAGAGAAAAATATTAGGAATAAGAAGAATATTTTATTTTTCAGAGAGCAACAAATACTTAAATTAGATTTCATAAACTAATTTGATTAGAAAGAATGATAGAAAGCAAGAAAAGAAAGAAGGAAAGATAGACTTTAGGAAGGAAAGATGCGTGGAAAGTAAATAAATTTTTCTTCTATCTCATTTTTCCTTCTTTTCAAAAAAGAAAAATTATTGTTAGAACAACAACAAAAACAATAACAACAAAATAATGGAACTTGTTGATTGTTTATATTAGTTTTATAAATAATTTCTTTTGCATATTTTCCTC
>NC_042998.1:179529999-179548698 GCF_006345805.1 Octopus sinensis
GCCATGTTCTAGTCTGATAGTGATCAAAGTATATTACTGGTACTATCTAGTTCAAAGCAGTGGTTTGGTGGCATTTATAAAGCAATGGACTGGATGCCTTGTGATATGTATTCTGGTGATGGCAATACCTGCTGATGAAACTGGTGCCAAACTATATCAACCTTTGCTTTCCTTTGGACACTGTTAGTTGCTTGAAGAGAGGAATTTGTATGCATACATAACTGCTAGTCTGCCATAAAAAAAAACTTGCCCAAGCCTGTAGCTTAGAGAGGGCCTTTCTGGGAGCTTGATGTGTAGAATCATGATTTTACAAGAGATACTGAAGCCCTGGGCATATCACTTAACTATGTATGGTAATGACAAAAGGATATTGTCTCTTCTTTCTTGATATCTCTGCAACAAGATTCTGACTGTGTTGGCCTTAATCTCGCTGGACTTCAAGTTGTTTAACCCTTTGTCACCAACCTGGCTGAAACCGGCTCTGGCTCTGTAGTACAAATGTCTTGTTTTCATAAGTTTTGAATTAAAGTTTTCCACCAAACCCTAGTCACAATTTATGTTTCTAACACTAGCTTAATGATAATGAAGTTATTTTACTAAATTCTTTGCTATATTTAAAGTAATTGAAAGAAACACAGAGCATCTCAAAAGAAATATAGTAATGAAAGGGTTAATCTTATGTTATCCCTGGTTGAGCTGACATGGGATTAAAGATTTAATCAACCCTTCTAGCTCTCTCTCTTTTCAGATGCAGGGCTTGCGTTCTTTTCTTTCTCAAAACTGTTGATTGTTGTACAAAAATAATTTGGTTGCTATTTCTACCAGATTAAGCAACCATGTTGAAAATCCTTTGTTATAAATGCTTGCTAGTTTTATAACCAAAACTGAATGATGGCAGAGTAACCAATTTATATTGAATTTTAAATCGGAAAATTAAATTCTTAAATCATTATTTTATTGCATGTGTGTGTGGTGTATGTGTGTTTGTGTGTATGTGTTTGTGTGTATGTGTGTCATGGTGAAAGAGAGGATATGTATGCCCCCCCCCTCTCTCTCTCTCTCAACAGTCAGCACAATACCCAACAGACTCTAAATATAGGTTCCTGGCAGTTATATAAACAACACTGTCAGGAAAATTTTTCTGTTTGCATTGTAATTAAAAATGAATTCATTTTATTACTAAGCAGAGAGAAATTTTAAAGAGAGAGATGAGGTTTAAAGTCAATTGAATTATTTTATTGCAATTGATAAACAATAGTGTTGTTGGTAACAGGTTTGCAACAGACCAATCTCTGGTTCACTGTAATTCTGATGTAAGGGTGATAAGGGTGTTTCTGTAATTCAATGCAGAGCAAATACAACAGAGGACTTCATTCAAAGAGCAACATTTGCAGGTTATTTTTCTTTGCTAATGTTTATATCCTTTATTAATACATTAATAAAGCAATATAGATATACATGCTTGCATATGTACATCCATGTATATATATATATATATATATATGTATCTATACATATATATACACATGCATGCATGCATGCATGCATGCATGCATACATACATACATACATACATACATACATACATACATACATATACATACATACATACCCTAACATACATACTACATACATATTGTAAAGCGGTTTGTGTTAGCAACACCATCCAACCATAGGATCAAAGGCATTCTATTTGTGACCATCATGTATTTTCCCAAGTGCAAGGAAAAAAGAACAATATTATCAAATGGTAGATGATATTTAAGGAGAGGGTAATTTTGCAGTTGTTTTTAGCAAGTTGAAAGATAACATAGAGCAACAGTTCTCTAATTTTTCCAAATACCACACACCTCCAATTTCTTTTACTAACAAGTTTCCAATACCCTCTTACTATGATCCAGTACATTTAAATGCACTACATGTATATATATATATATATATGTGCAGTGGCTGTCTTTATTGCATACTCTCTCTCTCTCTTTTACTCTTACTTGTTTCAGTCATTTGACTGTGGCCATGCTGGACCACTGCCTTTAGTTGAGCAAATTGACCCCAGGACTTATTCTTTGTAAGCCTAGTACTTATTCTATCAGTCTCTCTTGCCGAATTGCTAAGTTACAGGGATGTAAACACACACACACAAATATATACATATATACGATGGTCTTCTTTCAGTTTCTGTCTACCAAATCCATTCACAAGGCTTTGGTCGGCCCAAGGCTATAGTAGAAGACACTTGCCCAAGGTGCCATGCAGTAGGGCTGAACCTGGAGCCATTTGGTTGGTAAGCAAGCTACTTACCACACAGCCACTCTTGCACGTGTATGTTAATACCCACAAATTTTGGCAATAACTTTTAAACTATAATAGAAATATTAAAATTACTAAGTCTCTCTAAAAGAGATTACGGCAGCATTACTGGAAATTAATAGTTATCTGCAGCTGTTTGACTAGCAGGATGAAGTGGCTGACCTCCCTGTTCGAAAGTCTATAATGAATGCAGATTGTGTGTCAAATAGCTAGCTTGAGGCGGTGGCCTCTTGGAGCTAATCATCGACAGCTTTAGTCTTATATTTATAAGATTGCCATATTAGTATGGCGATAACTATTAATTTTAAACTATACTTTTAGTTTATTGTTTATAATTTACATGAGTAGGTGGCATTCTAATCAATTTTGTTTGCTTACTTGTTTACATTTCAAAGTTTATTATTATTGTTGTTGTCATGGTGACCATGGTTCATAACATTACATGAATTTATATTATAATTATAAATTAATATTCTTGTAGAAAATATAGATTAAATAAACTGCATACATGTGTCTATCACTTCTCTACCACCCCTTTTGCTCCCAGTACTTATAAAATTTGCCATCATCCCCCTGCTATTTTCCCCCAAGAGTGGCATTAAACACCGTGAGAAGTATTGGCATAAATGTTCCCTCGTTAGCTCATATTCTGAAGTTTCTTTTTCTGAGCCCTATTTTATGCAGCCCAAACAGGATTGGCAATGGAATAATAAAAAAAAACTAAAGTACATTGAAACAAGAGTAATTCAAATACAGAACATTATGGTTCTACTTTAAATTTCAGGATAGAAATCTTATTGCAACATAGTTAAAAACCCAGTCCATATCTTCTCTAACAAATCTTCTACAAATGGTTCAAATAATTATAATAATAATAATAATAATAATAATAATAATAATAGTAATAGTAATAGTAATAATAATAATAATAATAATAATAATAATAATAATAATAATGAAAAAATGGTTCAAACAATAAAAAAGAAGGGATTTGAAGAAATGGAAACCAAACATGAAAAGTATTAAATACATGTATTTTTTATAGCTTTGCTTCTTAAAAAATGTAGAAGTCTTAAAAATTCCAGCAGACTGCTTTGTCATTTGAAAGATTTTTCTATATTTCATTGCGATTTTCTTACTTATATTAAATATTACTCCCCACGCATACCTATCATATTCTTTTATTTTTCAACCAATTATCTTGATCTGGGTAAAAAGCTAAAAAGTCATTTACTTTTATTCTTTAGTTTAGGAAAATGTATGTATGCATGCATATATGGTACATCTACACCCTCCTTCTCTCTCTCTCACTATACATATATCATCATCATCATCATCGTTTAACGTCCGTTTTCCATGCTAGCATGGGTATCATGATGATGATGATGATATATATATATACACATACTCAAACACACATACACACAAATGCATATATGTATCTCTTTCCATCTCACACACACACACACATAAAAATGCATGTATGCATGCATCTCTTTCTTTCTTATGCATACATACATATATACATACATATATACATACATATATACATACATATATACACACATATATATATATATATATATATATATACATGTATGTATATATAGCTATATGAATATATATATGTGTGTGTGTATATGTGTAAGTGTGTACACACACACACACACACACACATATATATATATTGTGTGTTGTGTGTTGATATAAGTATATGCACGCATGCTTTTTTTGGTATAGGAATACTTTTCCTTTAATTGGGCTCTTCAACATCAGCCTTGCATCTGGTCTTCTATGCAAGGCAATTAATATTCTATACATTATTCTATTCCAGATTTTGTCATCTCTTAAAACAAATTTTATATATTTGGGACAGTTTGATTTTGAGAAAGAAAGAGTGACATTTTAGTTTCATGGCATTAACCACCACCTGAGAATTTGGATTTTTAACTACGACTCTACACTGCAGGCTGTGTGTGTGTGTGTGTGTTTATGTATGTATGTATGTGTGTATATGTATATATACTTATTATTTTTGTAATTTCTATTATTATGATATTATAGTCACATGACACCCAATTTGGCACCCAGTGGTTTCATGCTAAAAGTGGAGAAGTAAGATTAGCAATCATTTGAACACAGTTATAGTGTATATTTATCACCCAATATTGGGGCCTAGATCCTTTACATTTAACACAAAGATTGGCTTCACTTGATTGCTGAAAATTCTCAAAATGTTCAATCGTTCATCATCCTCATCATCATCATCATTTAGCGTCCGTTTTCCATGCTAGCATGGGTTGGACGGTTCAACTGGGGTCTGGGAGGCCAGAAGGCTGCTCCAGGCCCAGTCTGATCTGGCAATGCTTCTACGGCTGGATGCCCTTCCTAACGCCAACCACTCTGTGAGTGTAGTGGGTGCTTTTTACGTGCCACCGGCACAGGTGCCAGACGGGTCTGGCAAATGGTCACGGTCGGATGGTGCTTTTTACGTGCCACCGGCACGGGGGCCAGGCGTGGCTGGCAAACGGCCACGGTCGGATGGTGCTTTTTACGTGCCACCGGCACGGATGCCCGTCGGGTGGGGGGGTCAAGGTGCATAAATTTATTTTTTGAAATTTATTTGTCACACACACACACACACACAAAAATGGTTATGATTTTGATAATTAGCATAGAAAAACTACATATTCTTTTAGTTATTTATTCTTTTACCTATTTCCATTATTGAACGGTGGCCATGAAGGGTTTTGTCAAAGAAATCAACCCCAGTACTCACTTTCAGTTTGGTCCTTATTTTATTGTTCACTTTTTGCCAAATCACTAGGGTACTTTGGTGGGCGGGAGCATAAACAAACTACCACCAGCTATTAAGTGCTGGGGTGTGGAGCAAACATGAATATACACATAGATATATAAATATGAATATATATATTTGGAACCTTTGCAGTTTTCGTCACCGTTTACAATTTTGCTCCAATTGTTTTCAAATTTGGTATATAGATTAAGTTTTGTATGCTAATTATGAAAATGAAATTCATTTTCCCTATAAATACATAATTAAAAATTTATTAGGGTTCAGTACTACTGCATGGCACCTTGGGCAAGTGTCTTCTACTGTAGCCTCGGGCCGACCAAAGCCTTGTGAGTGGATTTAGTAGACAGAAACTGAAAGAAGCCCATCGTATATATATATGTATATATATGTGTGTGTGTGTGTGTGCGCGTGTGTGTGTATATGTTTTTGTGTTTGTGTTTGTCCCCCAACATCACTTGACAACTGATGCTGGTGTGTTTACGTCCCCGTAACTTAGCAGTTCAGTAAAAAAAACCGATAGAATAAGTACTAGGCTTACAAAGAATAAGTCCTGGGGTTGATTTGTTTGACTAAAGGTGGTACTCCAGCATGGCCACAGTCAAATGACTGAAACAAGTAAAAGAGTACAAGAGCCTTTAAAATTTGCCAAATTTGGGTATTTTAGCTAATCAGAAGGAAGTATTTTACACATCACCATGGTGAAAATTTCTATTTCCATAGTAACCAAAACAAAGAAGCACCATGTGTTATAAAATCCTAGTTTAATGTTTTGACATGCTGATACCCTCTCCCCCTGATTATGGGAGAGGCAGTGAACATGCTGTTTTCTGACTGGCTGAAAATTCTGAAAACTAGCAAAATTTGAATACCTGAAGCATTTTTGCAAAATTTTTCTGGGATAAATGAATAACAAATTTGGATTCAGTGTCACTAATTATATCTATATAATACATAAAAAAATTTTTTTAAAGATAATTGTAAATAATGACGAAAACCACAAAGATCCCATATTTGTCTATGATGGGCTTCTATCCTATTTCCATTTATCATATTTACTTACATTGGTTGGCCTGAGGCTATAGTAGAAAACACCTCCACAAGGTACCATGCAGTGGGACTGAACCCAAAACCACATGGTTTGCAATGTAAGCATCTTAACCACATAACCTTTTCTGTATCTAGAAATTTAAAAAAAAAACCCCAACAAACTGAAAAGATCTTTGAAGCCACTATCAGTTGATCAAGCTGCTAGAAATAGCAGTCAAATATCCTTCTTATCTCTCTTTACAGTGATTAAGAGAAATAACAGAGTGGACAGTGTAGCACTAGATGTATTTGAGAAACTAAGTGGGAATGGTCAAGGCTGGAGTGCCTTCGGTCACAACAACATTTTAAAATACTTATCATCTTTTTCTTTCTTTCTTTTTTTTTTTTTGCTGCTGACACTTTGACTGCCTAATTCTGAGTTGCATACTTTGAACACTTTAATCAAACATGTGAATTTGTAGACCTATCACACTGCCAGAAGTATAAAGAGAAACTTTAAAACCCTTGCAAAAAAAAAAAAAGTAGAACATGCTACCCACCAAAAGAACAAACCACCACCACCACCACCACCACCCCAGCAACAACAAGAACAACACACACAAAGCCTAAACTGTAAAACATTAATAGACTAAACAAAAGGATGAATGGAATTGCTGGTCTGTAAATGTTTTAATGCAAAGTAAACTAAAACACAAGACTCTTAACAATTAAGTAAATCATACCAAAGGAATTATTGGTTTATAAAGATTCTAAACGTAGGTGGAAGCACTTGAAGATAAAAAAAGAATGTAAACGAAGTTTTAAAGACTGGGAGACAGGCTTTTATTTGAGTTTAGTGTAAACCAGATAGGCTGACAACCCATCAAAATGTCCACTAGTGTAAACATCAGTTATAACAACTATTCTCCGATTTACCATTTTCTTTCATGTTGGAACTTTAAAGAATGACGGAGATCAAAACTTGAGAAATGGTTGGGAAATACTTCAAACCAGATAAAATAGTTACTGTAATTAGTTTGTTTTCGTTTTCTTAATTACCAGTGTTTCTTCAACTGCAGACAAACTACAAGGGATATTTACTATATCGGACTAATTGTCGCGAGCCATTAATTCCATATACATACATATATATATATATATATATATATATAATATATATATATAATATATGTATGTATGTATATATATACATGCATATAGATAGATAGATAGATATGTATATATGTATATATGCATTATGTATATATATATATATATTATATATATATATATATATATATAGTTATAGTTATCCGTAATAATGAAGGGTGAAATTAATAATTTGGAAAAATTATCAATTACACCAAGTAGTCTTCGGCATGTAAAAGCCTCATTCGAGGAAAATTTAAGTAAACTAAGCAATAAGGGTTTAGCAACGAGTTGCCTTACCACATACCGAATTTAGAAATAGCAGTCAAAGGGTTATAGCTATTTCTTCTACTAAAAAGGAGATCTCAGTAAAAAACAGCATTTTTACAAATGCTGTTTTTACTGAGATCTCCCTTTTTAGTAGAGAAGAAATAGCTATAACCCTTTGACTGCTATTTCTAAATTCGGTATGTGGTAAGGCAACTCGTTGCTAAACCCTTATTGCTTAGTATATATATATATATATATACATACATACATATATATATATATGTATATATATATGTATATATATATGTATATATATATGTGTGTGTGTGTGTGTGTGTGTGTGTGTGTGTGTGTATATATTCAATATCTGTACATCACACCTTACAGTCTATACATATATGTGTATATATATATATATGTATATATGGTCAATTAAAACAAGAACAAGCAAGAAAAAACAACGTTAGGATGTGGTACAAGTACTGTGTTATTGGATGCCCAGGAAAGGAAAGAAAAGAGGATTTTATGTTTCAAGTAGAGCTCTTCATGAGAAATATAGAAAAAGTCCAAAGAAGGGAAGACAGAAAAAGAAAATTGCCAACGATACACACGCGGTCACATATAGAAGTGACCAGAAAGGAATGGGTGAAGAAAAAGTTCTAAGACAGGAGAGTACAAAAGAAGGAGGTATGTGTGTGTGTATGTGTGGGTATGTGCATACGTGCAGGTCTGTGTGTGTGTGTTTGTAATGATAGCACTTGTATATGCATATGTGTGTGGTTGTGGCTGTTTATGTTTGTGTGTGTGCATGTGTGTGTGTGTGTGAATGAGGGGTTCTGCGGGGAGGTATATGTGCGATTTTGCGTGTGTAGTTGTGTGTGCGTGTATGTGTGTGAGTGTATATGTGTGCGTGTTTGTGTATGTGTGAGATTGTTAGTGTTAGGTATGTGTGCGTTCATGTGTGCGCATGCATATGTGTGTGCGGGTTTGTGTGTGCATATGTATATATATTTATATTGTGTGACTTAGTGGTTAGGCTCCTGGTCATACGATTATGAGTTTGATACCTGGTGGCACATTGCATTCTTGAGCAAGACACTTTATTTCATGGTGCTCCAGTCCACTCAGTTGGCGAAAATGAGATGTACCTATATTTCAAAGGGCCAACGTTGTCACATTCTTGCCATGCTTAATCTCCCTGAGAACTGTGAAAAGGATACATGTATCTGTGGAGTGCTCAGTCACTTGTATGTTAATTTCGTGAGCAGCTTGTTCTGCTAATCAGATCAGCTGAAACATTTGTTATCATAACCAAAGGAGTGCCACTTTCATCATCATCATCATCATCATCATTTAACGTCCGCTTTCCATGCTAGCATGGGTTGGACGATTTGACTGAGGACTGGCAAACTAGATGGCTGCACCAGGCTGCAATCTGATCTGGCAGAGTTTCTACAGCTGGATGCCCTTCCTAATGCCAACCACTCCGAGAGTGTAGTGGGTGCTTTTAAAGTGCCACCGGCACAGGGCCAGTCTGGCGGTACTGGCAATGGCCACACTCGAAAAAATGGTGTTTTTTTATGTGCCACCTGCACAGGAGTCAGTCCAGCAGCACTGGCAATGATCTCACTCGAATGTTTTGTTCATGTGCCACCGGCACAAGTGCCAGTGAGGCGATGCTGACAACGATCACGCTCAAATTGTGCTCTTTACATGCCAGACAGCTGCTCTGACAGTGATCCCGCTTGGATGGAGCTGTTAGCGCTCCACTGGCATGGGTGCCAATGCGTGTGTGTGTACAGACATGGTTATAACTACAGGAATGGCTGAATGATTAAAAAGTTTACTTGGCATACAGAAGTTCCCACAGACACCCAGTCTTAAACTCCTGTTATGAGCTGGAGAACCTCAGTAATAAAATAGGCTAAGAACTGATCTCTGATAGACATCTAACTGCATGCTAAATTCCTCTCTGAAGTCATTGCAAAAGCTCACCTTAGTGTGTGTATATGTGTGCATGTATATACACAAACACATGTACAAACATAAACACACGTGCAGGCATGCATACATGCACAAACACATACGTATGTACATACATACATACATACATACATACATACACACACACACACACACATACATGCATACATACACACATACATACATACATACATACATACATACATACATACATACATACATACATGCATACATACATGCATACATACACACATACATACATACATACACACACACATACATACATACATACATACATACATACATACATACATACATACATACATACATACATCCATCCATCCATCACTGTGAAGGAAGGAAACGAAAACTCAGAGCTGCAAAGAAATGAAAGACATAGCTTAGAAAAGTTATATAAAAATCTTCAACGTTTCTTGAGCATCTTTTGCTTTGCTTGTATCTGCAAGTATATATAAGTATGTATATATATGTGCATAATTGTGTGCGTGTGTATACTGTGTGCTGCCATTGCTTCTGCTACCACCACTATTACCATCGTTAAAACTTGTCATTTGTTTAATACCCTTATTATTATTAATTTTTTTGTTTTTTTTGCAATATGGCATTAATAAATATAATAAAATCATATGCGTTATTAATGAGTGTGATAATGTCAGATTTATTAATAACTCATTTGAAAATACAGACATTATTTAATATGATGGAATATCATATAAACAACAATGAATAAACAAACATTATATACAAAAACATAAAACATACAATAAAATACCGTAGTAATAACTCAGAGCCATCTAATTACTGTAAATGGTTTATAGCCTGCTCAAAAATTGGTCTAGTAATATTATGGCTCTGACGTGCTCTATTAAACAAATTTACTATTTAGTCAGGGTACTATCATGGTTATTACATTAGGTATAATTGGGATATTGACCAAATGTCCTGATATCATAATGGTGTATGTATCCCGAATGAAATGAGATGAAATGTTATATTGTTAGCATCTTTAGAATCACAGATATCAAGCCATTTATATCATGAATATATCATTGGTTATCAATTATCAGAAGCACGGTTTGTTAACTCTTGTATTTCCCACCTTTCAGCATCTTGTTTTTTTTTTTTCACCTTTATTTTTTTTTTACCTTTATTGGTAAAGGTTATTGACAATAGCATCTTTATCCTCTTCCTTAACAACAACCCTTGCTGCTGCCCCTACTGCCACCACCACTTTCACCTGTTTTACACCTATTTTACCTGATGAATATTTCTTTTCATACTGGCTACAGATTATGGTCAGTGATTTCAGAGAAGAGGTTAAGATGATATACATTGCACCCAATGTTCAACTGGTACTTATTTCAACGACCCAAAAGGATGAAAGGCAAAGATGACCCATGGTGGAATTTGAACTCAGAATGTAAAGCCAGGTAAAATGCCATTAAGCATTTTACCTGGCATGCTAATGATTCTGGCGACTCACTGTCTTAACATTTCTTTTCATATTGGATTTAAATTTCAGTATCCCTATTTCATTTAGTTTCTACCTCATGCATCCCACACAACAACACATAAGCAAATACACATAGCAAATACACATACACATACCTACATATGCACATACCACAAAAAATTCCACCACCATCTTATGGACTGTAGACAGAGTTTAAATCTGGATCTCTGACACTACATCTGTTTATTTAAAAAATTCTTTTTTAAATTCCAGTTTTAGATTTATCTAGATAAATTTTCTTCACGGTCATAAAATTTTGACTTTACCATAATAAATTTTGTGTTTCTGTGTTTGTTTCTTGTGATAGCTAAGATGTGTTGAAAAGCTAAAATGTAATAGTTATTTATAGTCTTATCTCCCTTACATGAGTAGAATGTCCAGTACAATTATGCAGAAATTTTATTCACAATGATTAAACTATGTAGACACACCAGACATCGTTATATCGTAACATATTAGTACAAATGCATAGTGTACAGAGATACATCATCACCATTATCATCATCATCATTTGATGGCCACTTTTTCATGCTTGTATAGGTCAGAGGGAATTTGTTGTGGCAGATTTTCTATGGCCAAATGCCATTCCTTTCACTGACCCTTGCCTGTTTTCAAGTGGTGTAATACTTTCCCATGGAAACACTGGGAATGAACAGCATTGCTTGTATGATGATGATGATTCTTTACAGTTTATCATATGATAGCAAGACAAGGGCATGCACGAACACACACACACTAACATACGCACATATTCACATATGCATACACACGCACATAAAAATACATAGAACAGTTCTCTTTCAGTTTCTATTTAACCAGAAATTGAAAGAGGACCTGGGACTATAGTTGGAGGCACTTACCCAAGGTGTCACACAATGGAGTTGAACTCAAAACCACAGGCTATGGAAGCAAGCTTCTCAGCTACTCAGTCATGCCTGTACCTAGATATATATATATATATATATATATATATATATAATATATATATATATATATAATATATTATATATACATATATATAGGCGCGAGTGACTGTGTGGTAAGTAGCTTGTTTACCAACCATATGGTTCCGGGTTCAGTCGCACTGTGTGGCACCTTGGGCAAGTGTTTTCTATTATAGCCTCAGGCCGACCAAAGCTTGTGAGTGGATTTGGTAGATGGAAACTGAAAGAAGCCCGTTGTATATGTGTGTGTGTGTGTGTGTATGTGTGTATGTGTCTGTGTTTGTCTCCCCAACATTGCTTGACAACCGATGCTGGTGTGTTTATGTCCCCTTAACTTAGCGGTTCGGCAAAAGAGACCGATAGAATAAGTACTAGGCTTACAAAGAATAAGATAGGTGGTGCTCTAGCATGGCCGCAGTCAAATGAAACAAGTTAAAGAGTAAAAGAGTATAAATATATATATATACATGGTGGAGGCACGTGGCTTAGTGGTTAGGGTGTTAGCACCATAATCGTAAGATTTAGGTTTCGATTCCTGGACCAGGCGACATGTTTTGTTCTTGAGTAAAACACTTCATTTCATGTTACTCCAGTCCCAAAAATGAGTAACGTTGCGATGAACTGGCATCCTGTACAGCTGAGGAACTCATAGGCCATTGAAACCGGGAAACTGGGCCCATGAGCCTGGCTAGATTTTAAAAGGGCGCATTTATTTATTTTATATATATATGTATATATATATATATATGTATATATATATATGTATATATATAATATTATATATATATATACACACATATATATACAGGTACTGATCTAAAGGCAGAGCCATATGAAGGAGAGGATTAAGGAGTGAGATATTTGACTCACTGCTGTACTCAAGAAGACCCGTCTGCTACAATGGGATAGATACTGGCGCTGGTGCACCCTGTGAAGTGGTTGGTGTTAGGAAGGACATCCAGCTTTAGAAACCATACCAAAACAGACAATTGAGCCTGGTGGTGTCCCTGTCCTTACTGGTTCTGATCAAACCATCTACCCCATGCCAGCGTGGAGAATGGATGCTACATGATGATCCACACACACACACACACACACACACACCACACACACATGTATGTATTTAAAACTTTAAGTATATTGTAGGCCTTTATGTGTGTTTGTGGTGATTGCATCAACAGCTTGTACAATAAGAACAGCTGTGTTTCTCATGTAAACAGAACTTAGTAAGAAAATGGCTCCTATTCTAAACACAAAAAAAAAAAAAAAAAAAATTAGTTAAGAGGAAAAAAAAATATGGGTGGGTGGAAGAAAATATCAGCAGGGTATATGTGTGTTAGGGTGAGTGAAGAGATTTTGTTGAATGGTATGATGGTGAGTAAGGAAAGTATATGGGTAGATAAGGAGTTAAGTGAGAACCAGAAAGTGAAAAAAGAAACAAAATAAAACAAAAAAAAACAAAAAACAAAAAGGGAAGAAAACAAAATTATTCTACCTCACTCCTTTCTATCCCTCCAGCCACCTATCCATCCAACTAGCCATCCAAGAAGCCGGCCAGCCAGCCAGATAGACAGACAGACAGACCCTCCCCCCTGCACTACTTCACTCACCCCTTTGTATTCCACCTACACATGATGTCCACCAATCCTGCCGCCACTATATCTGTTGGCAGTATTCCATTCTCCAGTCATAGTCATAACCCACCACCACCACCCTCCACTACTGCTTCCATGACATGGATACAAGTTGTGGTGGTGGTGGTGGTAGTGTTGGTTGTGGAGGTTGTGGTGTTGAGGGCGGTGGGGTTGTTACTTGGAACTTGCCCCAGACGCTGCCCATTGCTTTTCTACCTTCACCTACAGCAGCACATTGCTGCCACAGCTTGCCACTTGCCTGCCTGCCTGCCTCAGGGAAATAACTTTGTGTAATAGGTTTTGAAGTGAGAAAGAGAGAAAGAAAGAAAAAAGAGAGAGAAAATGAGAGAGAGAAAGAGAAAGAGAGAGAACAAGCAAGAGAGGAAAGTTGAAAGTTTTGTGTGCTAAACAGTTAGCTTTAGCACCACAGTTAATTCCATCAAGGCATCTGGCGAAGCTCATTTATTAGAGACTACATTTATACCATCATCTTGGTTCTTTGCCACCTTTTTCTTTTTTTTTTATATATACACTTCACCCCCCCACCCCCACCTCTCTCATAGCTTTAATAAGAGAATTTAGTTCTGGGTAAGTATATGTATTCTTGCTTGTGTGTGTGTGTGTTTGTAAAGGCGGAGCAGGGTAGGGAACCAACCTCATTTACATCACCTATTTCTTTTTCTTCTCCCGACTTCTCCCCCCACTCTTCCTCTAGCCTTCATCATTTTCATCTTCGTTGTCTTCATCTTCATCTTCACCTTCCAATAGTGGAATGCCTTCTTTGCCAGCATTTAGAAACGAGGTTATATTATTTTGAGTAACATTGGAGATGTTCATCAGAGAGAAAATTGATAAATAAGGCAATAATAATAAGTAAACCGCTAGACTAGGCATAAGGCCAATTGGTGTAGAGGAGAGCAGTGAGGTATAACTTGATTGAATTAACCTCAATATTTTACTGCTACGATGCACTTAATCATCCTGGAAAGGATATAAGCCACATAGTTGACCACATAGTTAATTACATTGTGATTCGTTGAAAAAAAAACCGGTAAAATGGTAATAATAGTTTTAATTATAACGAGGGCACTGAGAGAGCATAAACTTCCACCGAGGCAACACCAATGTCCGCTCAACGATTAGCGGGAGATGATTTTTAAAATGAGAATATCTGAAATAAACTCGACTGCTCTCACAAATGAAAATACTAAGAATGAACCCGACCACTCTCAAAAATTAAGTAAAAAAAAGCTGGAAAAATAATCCAGAAATCCTTGTATGGTACCAGATTGATCCCAAAATCTAATCGGTTTGCCATTCTGGTAGTAATTAGAGAGAGAGAGAGAGAAGAGAGAGAGAGGAGAGAGAGAGAGAGAGAGAGAGAGAGAGAGAGAGAGAGAGAGAGAGAGAGAGAGAGAGAGAGAGAGAGAGAGAGAGAGAGAGAGAGAGAGAGAGAGAGAGAGAGAGAGAGGAGAGAGAGAGAGAGAGAGAGAGAGAGAGAGAGAAGAGAGAGAGAGAGAGAGAGAGAGAGAGAGAGAGAGAGGAGAGAGAGAGAGAGAGAGGAGAGTAGAGAGAGGATAAGAAGAGAGAGAGAGAGAGAGAGAGAGAGAGAGAGAGAGAACAAGCAAGAGAAGAAAGTTGAAAGTTTTGTGTGCTAAACATCCCTGAAAGTTTTATCTGAATCCAAAACTGCAGTTCTTGAGACATCCTGTCCAAGGACAAAGAAACAAACACGACTGAAAATAATACCTCCACCTTAACGAAGATAGAGATAATAATGATTTCTTACACAGATGTAAGGCTAACTAGTTTAGCAGGGAGAAAGCAATTGATTATACAGACTTTACTACCTGATTGGTAGTTTAGTGATAGTTGCCTTCCAGAGAGATTTCAACACAAAATTTAAAGGCATGCATCAAGCATCATGGCTGTGTGGTTAAGAAGCTTGTCTTGCAAGCAAGCTGTTACAGGTTCAATCAGACTGCATGGCACCTTGGGCAAGTGTCTTCTTTGTTCGAACAATGCTTTGTGATATATATATATATACCTACATATAAAAAATATATAAATATATGCACATATTTGAATACATATATATATATATAGTGTGTGTGTGTGTGTTCTGAACTCTGCACAGAATATGAGAACAAAACAGTTTTTTAATTCCAATCATTTCTCATTTCTTAATCTTTGACTTTGGATTTTTAATATTTGGTAAGATGGCATGCACATCAAAACCAGCAATATTTTATAAAAATCACTTAATGTAAGAAATATAAAAATATTTATCTTGTCTGAGTAAAGGGGGGAAAAAAGGAAAAAATCTTTGAACATACATCAATGTTGTTTCCATGTCTACTGTTTACCAATATACACACACACACAAACACATACATATGTATGTGTGTATATGGGCACATGTATGAGTGTGTGTATGTGTGTGCACATGTATGTATGCGTGTATGTGCGTGTATGTATGTGTGCATGTATATGTGTGTGTGTGTGCCTATGTATTTGTTAGCCAATGTTGGTTTACATCCCTATAGCTTAGCAATTTGGCAAAAGATACCAATAGAAAACTGCAACAGACTTTCAAAAAAAGGACTGAGGTTGATTTATTTGAATAAACCCTTGAAAGCAGTGCCCCTAAATGGCTGCAGTCCAGTGACAAAACAAGTAAAAGATAGATGTAAACAAAATACAATGTAGCATTTTTGTTTGATGTTTTATCATTCTGACTGGTGCCTCACCATCTTGTCTGGTGTTTCTATAACAATATCGTTATATCTACCATAGACACAAGGTCTCACATTCGTGGGTGATGTGGAACAAGGAGAATAAATTGACCCCAGTATTTGGGCGTAGGAGTGACTGTATGGTAAGTAGCTTGTTTACAAACCACATGGTTCCGGGTTCAGTCCCACTGTGTGGCACCTTGGGTAAGGGTTTTCTACTGTAGCCTTGGGTCGACCAAAGCCTTGTGAGTGGATTTGGTAGACAGAAACTGAAAGAAGCCTGTCGTATATATGTATATATATATATATGTATATATATATATATGTATATATATATATATATATATATATATATACATACGTGTGTGTGTGTATATGTTTGTGTGTCTGTGTTTGTCCCCCCAACATCGCTTGACAACCAATGCTGGTGTGTTTATGTCACCATAATTTAGCGGTTTGGTAAAAGAGACCGATAGAATAAAGAACTAAGCTTACAAAGAATAAGTCCTGGGGTCAATTTGCTTGACTAAAGGCAGTGCTCCAGCGTGGCCACAGTCAAATGACTGAAACAAATAAAGAGTTTAACCCTTGAAGGACAAAAGGCAAAGTTGACCCTGACAGGGAACATAAAAGGATATGGCTGATTCTGTGGAAGTTTAGTTATGCTTGATTTATTACCATTTCAACGATACGCAACCATCTACTATAATAATACTCTTGTGTATTTCTCTGTCACAACATATGAATGAGAAAGGAAGGGGTGATAGATGAATAAGGAAGGAAAGGGTGATGACAAACTTGGTAGTTGGAGCATTTCAACTCTAAGTGAGTATATATGTGTATGTGTGTGCACAAGAGAAGTATGTGAATGTTTGTACGTGTGATTATTATGTACCTTATTTTGTACCTTATTCATATATAAAATACTACAATTAGCTGTCACTTTTGACAGCACAGTGCCAGCTAGTGAGCAGTAATAATAATGATGATGATGATGATGATGGTGATGACAACAACAGTGATGCTAATGACAAAGCAGTGATGACAGTCACAACAATGACGACCGAAATGGTGATGACACTGCGATGACAGTGACAATGAGGATAATGATAATGATGGGAATGCTGCTTCTTTTATTTGCTACAAAGGCCAAATATATGGAGAAATGTGGCTTAATGGTTAGGGTGTTGTGCTTATGATCATAAGATTGCGGTTTCGATTCCCAGATTGGCAGTGCATTGTGTTCTTGAGCAAAACATTTTATTTTGCATTTCTCTAGTTCACACAGCAGGCAAAAATGGGTAATATTGTGATGAACTGGTGTCCGATCCAGGTGGAGAATTTATTTGTCACAGAAACCAGGAAACCAGAAAACCAGCCATATGATCTTATGGCTCAGGAAGAACCATTGATCCTTTTGTTGAAAACAAAGCGCAAAGAAGAAATATGAATTAGATGGAATTTACATTAAGTAAAATGGTAACATCAACATTGGGACATTGAAATTCTCTTAGGTGTCCAGGGAGGCAGAGTTCTATCACCAATGCGCTTCAATTACATCATCAGCTGGGTCATAGAGCATGCTTTGGAGGATCTCCTGGGTGTCTCAGTGTCTGGAGGTCTTATTTGGACTAACCCTCTAGCACATTAACGGATCCTCAGTTCGGTAAGAGAAGTCATCATTCCACATAGGATTGCTCTCCAGTTATCAAAGACTGTGTCAACTAAGGTACCATAGTCAAAGGATGCCCTCATTATCTTCTTTCTAGCATTGCTCTAGAATGGCCCAACACCATCCTTGGAAGCAAAAACAGTTCTTTTATATCCCAGTTCAAACAGGATGTAACTTCAGTGTCTCCAAACGCTGTAGCAATGACTACATACAAAAGGGGACATCTTATACTACTACTACTACTGACGATGATGATGACAACGATGATAATAACAATAATAATTAATAATAATAATAATAATAATAATAATAATAATAATAATGATAATAATGATAATAATAATAATGATAAAAATAATAATAATAATAATAATAATAATAATAATAGTAAAGAAAGAAAATAAGACAAGCTGAACAGAAATGACAAACAACAAAGAAAAAAAAAGATAAATGAAAAGTTTAAATTTAAGAGAAAAGACATAAAAAAAAAAACCCCAGTTTGTCTCTTTAGTTTAGTTTTGAAAAATCTCATGAAGGTTATCACAATAAATTAAGTTTGGGAAACATCTACCATTGTAGAGTCCAAAAAAAAAAGCATTTTCTTGACAGCTTGTTTATAAGATT
>NC_042998.1:179548798-179553798 GCF_006345805.1 Octopus sinensis
ACAACCATTCATAAGCGTGCAAAAACCACACAATACGCTCAAACGCAAATGCATTCTTTCTCTATGTATTTCTTCATTTTAGTTTGCTATCAATCAAACGACAACTGTTTACCTTTCTAGCTTCAACCAATCTTCACTTCTAAATAAATAAATACCAATATCCTGTCCACCAAGGATCTCTCTTTCCATCTATCCATCCGTAGCCACTATATCTAAGACGATCCATCCTCTCCTTCCACCAAGATTTTGATCTCATTCGTAAGAAAGATCTGCAAGTCTTCATTCCCCATTCGACAGCTTTCTCCGTTCAATGACCCACTGTCAAGTTATGTTATTCTTCTCTGTCACTTCCTTTGTTATTCCAACGATCATTACTCCTCTAAACCCAATTATTCTCATGGAAGTTCGACTGAAACACAACCAACAATTGTACTCTTAAAAATACTAAGTGCCTTTATCACATTTTCACTTTATTCGAACATCTAGTTCCTTTCCACACTAGTATTACTATTTCGGAGGCGCAATGGCCCAGTGGTTAGGGCAGCGGACTCGCAGTCGTAGGATCGCGCTTTCGATTCCCAGACCGGGCGTTGTGAGTGTTTATTGAGGGAAAACACCTAAAAAGCTCCACGAGGCTCCGACAGGGGATGGTGGTGATCCCTGCTGTACTCTTTCACCACAACTTTCTCTCACTCTTACTTCCTGTTTCTGTTGTACCTGTATTTCAAAGGGCCGGCCTTGTCACTCTCTGTGTCACGCTGAATATCTCCGAGAACTACGTTAAGGGTACACGTGTCTGTGGAGTGCTCAGCCACTTACACGTTAATTTCACGAGCAGGCTGTTCCGTTGATCGGATCAACCGGAACCCTCGTCGTCGTAACCGACGGAGTGCTTCCAACTCCTCTAAACCCGATTATTCTCATGGAAGTTCGACTGAAACACAACCAACAATTGTACTCTTAATAATACTAAATGCCTTTATCACATTTTCACTTTATTCGAACATCTAGTTCCTTTCCACACTAGTATTACTATTTCACCAAATATTTATCTAAAATCCAAAACTAAATGTTATCTACACCAAAGTTTTCCACTCACACTCCTGTCCTGAAAGAACCATAAAATCCTAAATTCTGCCATTTTTTTATCACGAAAAAACAAAATCGCAAATTAATCTAATATCACTAAGATACTAACTCTATATAAAGGAGTTCTTCTTTCCTCCTTCCCCTCTCTTTCTCCCACTCGCTCTCACTCACTCACTCACTCACTCACTCACTAACTCCCTCTCTCACTAACACCCCACCCCTGCATTCACTTGCACATTCTTCTATTAATCTATTAATTGCCAATTTATCCTTCATACACACACACGCACACACACACGTGTGTATATATCTACGTATGTATGTATGTATCTGTCTATCTATACCTACATACATGCATGTCTGTCTGTCTGTCTGTCTGTCTCTATCTATCTATCTATCTATCTGTCTGTCTGTCTATCTATCTATACCTACATACATACATGTCTGTCTGTCTGTCTGTCTGTCTGTCTGTATGTATGTATCTATCTATACCTACATACATACATGTCTGTCTGTCTGTATCATCTATCTATCTGTCTGTCTGGCTGTATGTATGTATGTATGTATCTATCTATCTATACCTACATACATACATTCATACATGTCTGTCTGTCTGTTTGTATGTATGTATGTATGTATCTATCTAACTATACCTATATACATACATTCATACATGTATGTATGTATGTATGTATGTATGTATGTATGTATGTATTATGTATGTATGTATGTATGTATGTATCAATGTGCGCATGTGCCCGTGTATGTATGGAAAGCTCACTCTTGCAAACAAAAACAAATGGAAGTATTCGTTGACCAATGAATCAAAGAAATTGGAATCTCTTATCTAATGTGTGTATGTGTGTATGTGTGTGAATAAACAACAAATCTGATCATAAGACACAGTTTTAAATAGCAAGTTGAGATAAAGTGTAGGAGGAAGAGGAGGAACAAGGAGGAGGTAAGAGTTGAAAGTAAAACAAAACAGTGCAAACCGTTAGGTTTTTATCTCCTTAAGTATCACATCACTTAGGCAATAGATAAATAAATAGAGGCACAAATATATACATAAATAGACAAGGAGATAAATAAACGACAAATATAGATTTTTAAAGAAGAATTTAAAGATAAGTTAAAAATATAAATAAATAGATAAATAAATAAACGATGCTGCGGTAGGGTCATAACCCATTGGCTAAAGCTTGCAGAAGGTAAAATGGTTTAAGGAGGGAAAATGAATAAAAAAATTGGGGAATAAAACGAACGTTGATATTTCAAAAGGGTCTGCATAATAGATAAAGTTAATGTTGTAAAATTTATACACACATCGTAACTGTGACAGCAAAAATGTGTAAGAACAGACGTGAAGACGAGGAAGACGAAGTGAAACAACATGGCCGAAAGATATAGTTTTACATAACGATCGCCCGTAAAACATGAGAAAAGTATCTGCTTCCCGTTAGTACTATTGCAGCAAATATGAAGGAGTTAGCAGGCTCTGATGCTGAAAAACAAGTTGCCCTTTGGCTAATATCTAAAACGTGGCCATTATCAAACCCAGCACACAATACTGCTGTCCGGGGATTTCCGGTCATTATTTTCTAAAATTTCTGATAATCTTTTATGTAGGACAAAAAAAATCTTGATGGAAGATGAGAACAAGGACGGGGAGTGGTTGATAAGAAAGAAAGGGAGAGAGAAAGAGAGAGAGGGGGGAGAAAAAGAGTGAGAGAGAGAGAGAGTGAAAGTGTGTGTGTGTGAGAGAGAGAGGTGGGGAGGGGGCGGGAGAGAATAGGTTTGGGGGTAGGAGAGGTGTCATTTTGATGGACATTTGGAAATACCACTTCAGAAGTAAATCTCGTTTCGGGGATGGGGATGTTTTTTCATAGAAAAGATTATTATTATTATTATTATTATCATCATCATCATCATTAGTAGTAGCATTGTCAGTGTGTGTCTATAATGGCAAAAATGTCATCCTTTTGGCTTTGTTTTTGGTTTTTTTGGTTTGCAAGGTTACATCGTATAGTAAACATGTTTTGTTTTTCTAACTTTCGAAAGACAGATGTGTGAGTCTCTCCTTTCTCCCCCTCTCCCCCTCTCCCTATCTATCTATCTATCTATCTATCTATCTATCTATCTATCTATCTATCTATCTACCCATCCATCCATCCATCTATCTATCTACCCATCCATCCATCTATCTATCTATCTATCTATCTATCTATCTATCTATCTATCTATCTATCTATCTACCCATCCATCTATCTATCTATCTATCTATCTATCTATCTATCTATCTATCTATCTATCTATCTATCTATCTACCTCCTAAATGTGCATGTGTGTATTTGTAGGTACATTATGTGGGCTACACTGTGTTTATAAAGCACGAAATACTACCCAAGAGGTCAGCAGTTCGTATCCTCACACCGGCATTACGTTGAAGACACAACAAATAAATTGTCACAGTTCATCTAGCTGTATATAATGAAGTGGTGCCTTTGCAACAATACTTTGTAACTTAAGACACAAAATAAAAATGACATTTGGTGTTAATGCTAAACAGCTAAAGAGAGGCGCAAATAAAGGCATGATTGACGTGTTCTTGCTGTTGTTTTTATATTGCTCCAGGTCAGCCTCTATAGAGAATACTTGATGTGGAAGACATTTTAATTACAGATTTAGTGATGAGAACAAAGGTTAGTTCTGGTTTTAATAAAAAAAGGTAAGGGAGACAGCTCTCCGAAATTTAGAATGCTGAAACAGCAAGAAAGCAATTTCACAAGTTTCGGTTATATTAAGCCTCTTCAGTGAAGTGTAGTCAAACCATTACTGAAAACCTTAGACAACTAGAAAAGTATACTTTTATTCTGTTCTTTTACTTGTTTCAGTCAAATCAAAGGTTAGTTCTGGTTTTAATAAGAAAATGGTAAGGGAGACAGCTCTCCGAAATTTAGAATGCTGAAACAGTAAGAAAGCAATTTCACGAGTTTCGGTTATATTTAAGCCTCTTCAGTGAAGTGTAGTCAAACCATTACCGAAAACCTTAGACAACTAGAAAAGTATTCTTTTATTCTGTTCTTTTACTTGTTTCAGTTATTTGACTGCGGCCATGCTGGAACACCACCTTGAAGGGTTTTTAGTCGAACAGATCGACCCCAAGACTTATATTTTAAACCTTGTACTTATTCTATCGGTCTCTTATTGCCGAACCGCAAAGTTACGGGGACGTAAACACACCAACAGTGGTTGTTAAACAATGATTGGCGGGGGACAAACACACAAACACACACACAAACACACACACACAAATATATACACTACAGGCTTCTTTCAGTTTCTGTCTACCAAATCCACTCACAAGGCTTTGGCTGGCCTGGGGCTACGCAGTGGGACTGAACCTGGATCCATGTGGTTGGAAGCAAGCTTCTTACCACACTACCACGGACCACAGAGTTGCATCATAACTAGTGGTGGTAGTCATTCTGTAATGGTCGGATTACACAGGGTCATCTTCTGTACGAACATGTAACAGTAAAATAGGCAACACAGAAACATATTGCCTGCAGAAGGAAAATCATAAAAAAAGATTGGTTGATTATGGTTGAAATCTTTTAATCACAAGGAAGTGCAGTCAGGATTATGTTGTCTTTGGGCTAAACACAAACAACAACAACATCTGGTTGCTGGAACAACCTAAGGAGTTTTTACACGATCGCTAGACCTACAAGAAGTAGCAGCCAAACGTCCGATGAATCATGCCCTATCGTCCTGAAGAGTAAAACACTCTGGACAATGTGTCTAATGTTTTGGGTGTATTGTGTTAAGGAGAAAATCTAGATAGATATAACTGGAATGCCTTTGAGCCTAGCTCTGTTTGATAAAGGTTGGCCCAGGGTTAAACGGCA
>NC_042998.1:179558798-179561298 GCF_006345805.1 Octopus sinensis
ATTTTTCTATGTAACTTTTATGTACTTGACTTTATGGTAAGTTTTTATCTTCTTGGCATTTAACCTATGAAAGTATGAATAACATGTCAATTTCAATTACGTGCAATAAACGAACTTTGATGTGTAAATTTGGCAAGTTGACGTGTATTTTAATTTTTGTGTCTGAGGGGGTCTACAAAAACTTCAGTGTCCTAGGCCTCGCGGGGTTCGAGAACAGGCTTGTCGGTACAATATATTTAACAACGTGTAAGAAATCAATTACTGACGAAACAAATTAGATGTACTAGATCTCTTAAGACTGACTCTAACAGATGTGTTCAATAAGTCGGTTTTAACAGTTGAATTATTAATAGCTTCTGGTTATTAATATCGTTTGGTCCAATCGATTTGTTTACTGAGAGTTTTATAGATCTACGTCTGATAAAAACAATGTCTAATAGATATCCCATGCTCACAGTTAATCCATAATAATAAATCTTCTAACAGCTAATGCTATAGGTCTGACATATTACAAACAATGCGGTATGAAGTATATTTTAGTAGTAACAATTTTGTAACCCATCGCACTAATAATTCTTTCAATTATTGGCACAGGGCTCGAAATTTTGAGAGCGGTGGGCGGTTGGGTGTCAAGTAGATTATATCAATCCCTGATACTTATTTTATTGACTTCGAAAGGCGGAAAGGCAAAGTCAACCTCGGGGGCATTTCAATTCAAAACGTAAAACTGGAAAAAATAAATGCTGCTAAACCAGAAATGGTGCGGTAATGATTCTGCCAGCTGCTCACCGCCTTAACTTTCTATTATAGACACAAAGTCAATAATTTTCAGGGAGGGATCTAGTCGATTACATCGACCCCCCAGTACTCAACTGGTACTTATTTTATTGACCACGAAAGGATAAGTAGCAGAGTCGAGTTTGGTATTTAAATTCAGAATGTAAAAGCCGGAAGAAATATCTATTTCCTTACTACCCACAAGGGGCTAAGCACAGAGGGGACAAACGAGGACAGACAAACGGATTAAGTCGATTATATCGACCCCAGTGCGTAACTGGTACTTGTTTAATCGACCCCGAAAGGAGGAAAGGCAAAGTCGACCTCGGCGGAATTTGAACTCAGAACGTAACGGCAGACGAAATACCGTCAGGCATTTCGCCCGGCGTGCTAACGTTTCTGCCAGCTCACCGGAAGAAATATCGTTAAGCATTTAGTTTAACGCGTAAACGGTTCTGAGAGCTTGGCATCGTCATTGCCGAAAAAAAAAAAAAAAATAGTAGTAGTAGTAGTAGTAAATCTAATATTCGTTTCCAATCTTGGTATGAGATCACAAATTTCATAGGTGGAGAATAAGTTGTTTAGATGGAACCCGGTCCCTACACGGTACTTTATTCTATCAACCTTAGAAGAATTGATAAAAGGGGAATTCGCCCTTGACTCGATTTGAACGCAGAACGTAGAGAGACATAACTAAACACTACAAGCCATTTAGTCCGCCACTCTATTATTTCTCTCATTATACTGAAGCAGGTCAAAAACTAAAAATTCTAATCCGAACAAACTCTAATTTGAATATGAACGCCCAAAGTTTGTGTTTCATAAAAAAAATTCACTGAACCATTAAAGCGAAAACATATTCTGAAGAAAATTATATTCATAAAAGATATTTCTCTAACGTGGTTACGACAAAAGAAACAAACTAAGAATATGATAAACTCCAAGATCTTAATTCACAAATCTTCGACTTTTTCTGTTTTTTCTTTTGATTTTTTTTTATAGTTCTTGTTTTTTCTTCTGTTCTCAGTGCCAAATCAAAGGTACAAACAGATATAATAGGTTTCTGCAATGTTAGTGTCAAAATCTTTTGGTGATATCAATGATGGAACTGCCAAGAAATAAGTGAACTGAAAATAAAATATTCTATCAAAATGAACAGAACTTCTTTGCTTTAGCACACACAAAACCAAATCAGCAACAATAATAACAACAACAACAACAACATTAACAAAAGAAAAGCTAAGTTCTTTCCTTACCTTTATCAACGATGTTGAAGAAGAAATTGTCATTTGTGGCGTTTGATTCCGGATTAAGAACATAACGTATCTTTTTGGCATTTATGTCAGCTGGAATGAAACAAAAAATAGAAATATAATAACATAATAATAATAATAATAATAATGATAACGATAATAATAATAATCCTTTCCACTAAAGGCACAAGGCCTGAAACTTTGGGGGAAGAGGTTAGTCGATTTCATCAACTCCAGTACTTGACAGGATGAAAGGCAAAGTTGACCTTGTTGTTTATTGTTCCTTCTCGAGCCATCCCTGGCTCATAAGGGCTGGTTTCCCGGTTTCCTTGGCGTATAGGTTCCTCACCTGGACGGGATGCCAGTCCGTCGCAGGTGAGCTGCAAGGTGCACGAGGAAAGAGTGAGAGAAAATTGTGGCGAAAGAGTCAGCAGAAGTTCGCCATTACCTTCTGCGGGAGCCTCGTGGAG
>NC_042998.1:179566298-179578798 GCF_006345805.1 Octopus sinensis
CGTATTTATATGCAAAGATACGTCTAAAAATAAACATCTCGATGAGATTACTGAAATGATACCATCAAAACCCTGTTATTTCTGGAATGATAACAGTATCACCAAAACCCTGTTTATTTTGATTGTATCTTTTTTTTTTTTTTAATATTTTTGATGCTATTTTTCAATCGATTTTGTATAGAAACTCATTGCTGTATAATTATGAAAATAAATAATTAGGATTTCTTTATTACATCTAGAGATCTTCATAAACTGTCTGAAAGAAGACAGTAAGGTCGGAAACGGCTTATCATTATGGATCCGTGTTTGTATTGTATAGCTCTCTAAGGCGGCAAGCTTGGCAGATTCCTTACTGGGCCAGATAGAAATATTTGGTGGCCGTCTTTACGCTCTGAGTTCAAATTCCACCCAGGTCGACTTTGCTTTTCAACTCTTTTGAGATCGATGAAATATATACCAAGTTGAGCACTTTGGTCAATACAATCGACATACCTCCTCCTCGAGAATTTGAGGCCTTTTGATTATACACACACAAACACACGTGCATATATATATATATATATATATATATATATATATATAATATATATATATATGTAACACACATATGCGCTCGCGTAACCAGATATAAAAAGAGAGAAACGTCAAGTGCGATGTTCTACTTATTTAAACAATCACCTGAGGAAGTACCTTTTACACTTTGAATAGATGATGATGATTACGCTACATCTAACCAATGTATAACAGGTGTAAAAATGTTTCGAAACAATTGTAGAGATTTTAAATAAAGAATGTCGTTCATATCACTTTTCTATCTATCTATCTATCTATCTATCTATCTATCTATCTATCTATCTATCTATCTATCTATCTATCTGTGGGTAGAGACAGAAACAGAAGGGGATGCAAATGCCTCAGAGACCTGCTCAGACGATTCCAACTGTCTGACAGGTACCGACTCGACCACCCAAATGCACCAACGTGGACATGGAGCAACCGCAGTGGGTCGTCGAGATCGTATCTAGATAGGATACTGTGTAGGACAGTAGACAAGGATAACTTAGGATGTCCACAATTCCACACAGTCAGCTACACGGATCACAAATTGGTGACGTGTACGCTAGACTTAGATAAGGCACATAGACAGGGTCCGGGTACTGGAAACTGAACGCCTCATTCCCGTCCAGACAAGTTTTCAGAGACCGGATTAGCACACTAGTAAAGAGGGCTTTGATGGGAGCCATCATCAACAACAAATGGTGGTTTGCCCTCAAGAGAGCAGTAAAAGCAGAAGCGATTAGGTACAGCAAAGCACTAGCCATAGATAGAAATAGAGTAGAGGGTGAGCTAGTTAAGAAGCTAGAAGAGGCAATTAGAAGCGGCATCGCATCCGACGTTTTGGCGGCGAGGTTGGCCCTCGACCAACACTTCAACGCCAAACACGAAGGATGTGCTGTCAGAGCTAGGATGCGTGCTCTAAGGAACGAAGGTGTTGGAGCCGCGAGAGAGGCCCGGGTGGCAGAGGCGCAACAGGGTAACAAAGCCACCATTCGGTCACTGGTAGATGAACAGGGGCGCGAATTGCTCGAGCCAAGTAAAATGTGTGAGGCCTTTCAGCAGCATTTTGCCCGACTGTTCGGGACGAGTGGAGGGCAAGAATGTAGGGTGGACTTCAGTGCCTAACTACATAGCCTGCCACGACTCTCGACAAGAAAGGCAGGGTGCTGCGAAGGTGCCATCACGGCGGCGGAAGTGCAGGAAGCGATAGCAGAATGCTCGAGGGACAAATCACCGGGTTTGGATGGTCTACCCTACGAGTTTTACAATTGTATGCCAGACTTGTTTGGAGACGTCTTGGCAGCGGTATTCTGCAACTGGCAGCAAAACGGGAGCATAACCGGTTTTGTGAGTCGAGGAGCTGTAACACTGTTGAAGAAAGATCCAAACAAGGGAAACATTATAGATAACTTTAGACCAATCACGCTGCTCAATGCAGACCTGAAAATTTTGACAAAGGTGTTAGCCAAGAGGTTGGCGCTTGTCATCGAGAAACTGGTCGACAACGCACAAACGTGCGCCGTGCCGGGCCGGAGCATCCATGACAACCTCCATCTGATGCGCTACATCATAGACAGGGTAGTTGACGAACCTGGCATGGGTGGGGCCCTGATCAACTTGGATCAATCGAAAGCCTTTGATAGGGTAGACCATCGATACTTGGAGGCAGTCCTGAGAGCGGCTGGTTTCGGTCCCGTCTTCCGCGGCTGGAGCTGCCTTGTACAGAGGCATCCGTTCGGTAATTCGCGTAAATGGACATCTATCGAGACCTTTCGACATTGCACGTTCAGTCCGTCAGGGATGCCCCCTCTCGGCGCTTCTATACGTATTGACTCTTGAGCCACTACTGCGGAAGCTGGCGACTCTGAGGGGCATCCCGCGAGAATTGGGATGCGGGACGAGCGTGTCTGCATACGCGGACGACGTCACCGTCATAGTGTCAAGCCACGAGCACATCGAGCGGGTCGGCGAGACACTGAAAGACTACGAAGCGGTGACAGGAGCAAAAATCAACCGGGAAAAGTCAGTGGGCTTGCGGCTCGGCACCTGGAGAAGCAAGCCCATGCCGTCCACCAGTACCTCCGTCGTGGGACGCTGGACAGACGGCCCGGTTGAGTTGCTCGGGGTCTGGTTCGGTCCGGACCTCCAAATGGAGAAGAACTGGAACGAGATAACGAGTAGGGTGGTCACTCTCGCCCAGCAATGGGCCGAGAGGAAACTGTCCCTAAAAGGTCGGGCGGAGGTGGTGAACGCGTACATCGCGTCCATCATCTACTACCGCCTGACCGTCGTACCTTGTCCCGACCCTACCATCACCAAACTAGAACGCATCCTCTTCCGCTTCTTGTGGAAAGGATGCGTCCCGATGGTCAGGCGATCCATTTGCTGTCAACACCCGTTAAAAGGAGGGCTGGGCATGCCGTGGTTGATGATGCGCAGACACGCGCTGAGACTGTGACATCTCCGGCTCTATGTAGACGACGGTGAACAGGTGTGGTCGCCGTTTGTGAGGCACGCATTCCCGCAACTCGTCTCCATGACCGAACTACAGTCGTGGATCAAAAGAGGCCGAAGAAGGGCGAATGGCACCGCGAGTGTCGCGTTGCTCTCAAGCAACTCTGCCGTCCCGGGTCGACCTTGAGTGACTTCAACACAACCAAAGCATTCTATAGGGGATTAGTGGAGGGGAGGTACGACGACGAGCTCGGGGCAAACCTGGGCGTCGACGAGGAATACCTGACCCGCCTGTTTCAAACGACTTTCGGCCCGGACCTATGGACACTTCCAGAGATCCCTGGCCTGGCGGTGCTACCGAGAAGCGCTACCCGTTCGGGATAAGCTCTATAGGCATGGCTCGAGAAACACGGGGCCGACCTGCCCGAGATGCGGGCAGAGCGACGAAACCGCTCTGCACGCAATCGTGCAGTGTCCAGCAATTTCCCACCTGTGGGCTTATGTCGAACGACTGCTGTCACGTGTGGGACGTGTCGGTTTATCAGCCGAGTCTATCGTTAATATCGTCACGCCTCCTTCCTTCAAACGGGAAGGAAGAGCTTTTTTATCATACTTGTGGCTATGGCGAAAGAATGTATCTGGTGGACGCGCCTGAAAGGATTAAAGACAAACACTTTCCTCTCTGGTCAATCTCTCATCAACTTCTTCAAGTATCACTTGAAGAGGAAGTGAGAGTAGAGAGGCAAGTTTTGTCTAGTGAATGATTTAAAAAAAGATGGGTGAATGTAGCAAGGATGGCACGTATGAATGACGAAGCCACCTTGACTATGATTCTATGAACCAAAATTAATACAGAGAGTTGCTTATTTGCAAAAAAAAAAAAAAAGAAATATAACATGTGACTTCATTGACCGAGGTACCGTGGTCTTTTCCGTAGGCTTTTCTTTCTACGGGTAAACCTCACCTGTCCTCCCCTTTACACTTCATATTGACATTTCTGTGATAACGATCCCTATTATTCATTTTTTTTCTCCCCCCCCCTTTTTAACCCTCCTTTTTTTTGTCCCTTTTCTTCCTTTTGATCGGAAAACCACCACTCCCTTTTTTTTACCCCCAAAAGAAAAGCTCTACCTTGTAATTTGTTGTATCTGTGTGCAGCCCTGTGTGGCTAATAAAGAAACATATCTATCTATCTATCTATCTATCTATCTATCTATCTATCTATCTATCTATCTATCTGTCTGTCTGTCTGTCTATTTATCTATCTATCTATATGCATATGCGATCATCCAGCATGTATGCAACCCGATGACAGAAACCATAAAATGCGTAAAAGTATATATATTTCACTAAATATGTTTACACGTGTGCGCGCGCGAGTGTTTGTGAGAGAGAGAGAAAGGGAGAGAGAGAGAGAGAGGGAGAGAGAAAGAGAGTGCATGTGTAACGTATCTGTATTATCTCTTTACCAGTGTTGTATGTGTATTTATGTATATTCATTCAAGAAGGTTGCTGAATGGGAATATACTGTACTTGAAGTGTTGTAAATTGCATAGTAGGAATTTTAAGATAATGGTTAAGTAACTATAGAATAACACAAATGACAGTTGTAATGAGAAAGAATGATATTTTTCTTTACACTTCAGTTAGATATGTAAGATAATATTCTCGATATATCCTAAATACTTACAAACGTATAAAGACGCATGCACTCACACACACACACGCGTGGGCGCGCGTGCCTTCTAGGATATAGTTAATTACATTGAACTTCTGTCTGTCTGCTCATAACTACACGGGCACCTAATGCAATTAACGATAGCACGGTGCCACAAAGTAATATTTGCTTTGCATCTGGAGGCTACCGATATTCGTCTTTAAAAAGCGATAAAGAATAATCAAAATACAAAGAGATATATAAGAACTCGTTATCTAACGTGTTGGACAGTCACCTAGCCAGCGAACAGGTTAAGAAATGAAACCAAAACATAGCCTTGTTTTTTCACAGCATCGCCACCGCTTGGCAACCGGTGCTGGTTTGTTTACGTCCCTGGAACTTAACAGTTGGACAAAAGAGACCGCTAGAGTAAATGCCATACTCAAAAAAGGTAAGTACTGAGGTCGATTCGTTTGACTAAACCCATCAAGGAGGTGCTCCAGCATGGCTGCAGTCCAGCGGCAAGTAAGTAAAATTAAAAGATAAAGACATGGCCAGATTGGAGCAATCTCAAGATTAATCAGCCGAAATTGCGAGGATGATCCGGTTCTTGACTGAAGATAAAAGGCTTCGAATGACCCGTACTTGTTTTTTTGTATCGTCTATCTGGATGTTTTGTTGTCCCTTTTTGTATCACCTAGTTGCCCGGATGTTTTACGTTCTTGTCCCATTTTGTATTTTATTTTATATATATATATATATACATACATACATATATATACAAATATATATACATATAATATACACACACACATATATACATATACATACATATAAATAGATTCATATATACATATATATGTATATATATATATATATATATATATATATATATATATATATTACACTTATATACATATATATACAAACACACATATATACATACATGTATATATGATACATATATACACGCATATATATATATATATACGTATATATATATATATATATATAATATATATATACACACACACAAACATATATATACATACGTACGCGAAATTTCTCTGTCTATAAATATATATATATATATATATATATATATAATATATATAATATATGCACACACACACACAAAATTGGTTTCTAGCGGCTTGTAATGGTTACATTAGAGAAAAGAAAAACCACACGACATACAGATATCAATAATATGGAGCAGTGTATACTGAAGGAACTGGAATTATGACCGTATGATGTCATCAACGAACTTATGATAATAAATTTAATCACTTTGGTCCCACTACGTATGTGTGTGTGTGTGTGTGTGTGTGTGTTTCCATTTCCTTACAGCTAAAGCGTCACGCTATCACATATCCGAGATTTTAATTGGAGAAATTCAAAATAACGACATGAATAATGTCTAAACTTTTGCACTGAAGACACTCGTCTCTCTCTCTCTCTCTATTTATCTCACTCACACATAATACACATATGTATGTGTGTATACACACACATATACATCGATACGAACGCTTATAGACACACACACAACTCATAATCTAAGAGTTGTGAAGTATATCAAAATATATATTTTTACATGGCCCAAGCATCTCACAGGGAATCCTATACGTTGTTGTTGAGTGGATACATAAGATTATTGTATCAACATTTGACAAGCTACTCAGAGTTTCATCCCAGGCATTGCCGTTTACAAAAGTTGCGGTTCTTCTGGCCTTGGAGCGAAACTCAGAGATGTCAGTCATCTTTCAGTATAATGAACATCGTTATATGAGAAAGAGGGATGGAGCGAGAGAAAGAGAGAGAGAGAGAGGGGAGATATATATATATATATATATAGAGAGAGAGAGAGAGAAAGGGATTAAGAGAGAGAAAGAGCGAAGGACCGAGAGAGGAGGAAGGAGAGAAAGAGAGAGGATAGTGAGAGAGAGAGAGAGAGAAGATTGGTGATGGAAGAGAGAGAGAAGAATATTCAGTGTATAATTTAGTTTATGTGGTCAGTGTATGAATTAGTATATGCGTGTCTATAAGTACTAATAAGTGTGTATAAGTATAAATATTATAGGATTTTATACGCAGAAAGATGTATCATTGAGTATTATTGAGCACATTTGTGTCTTTTGAACGATACAACAAAAGTACACACACACATACACACATGTGTATGTGTATTTATGTGTATATATAATATACTATGTATATATATATATATATACACACACACACGTGTATGTGTATTTATGTGTATATATATATATATATATATATATATTATATATATATATATACATAGGCATATATACAGATATATATGTGTACATAGGCATATTCACCATGATAGATCACTAGCCACTACACATTCTTTATTTTCTCTTCTTGTTTCTTTCTGTGGAAGAGCATAGGCTCGAAACGTTAAAGACTTTTTCACTTCCCGAGCATTAAACTAATTCATCTGTTTGTTGTCTTCACCACCTGTCTTCGTCTTTTTTTTTTGTTTTTGTGAATATCACCCCCCTCCTTTTATATATATATATATATATATATATATGACAAATAAAAAATGAAAAGGAAGTAAATAAAAGAGCAGAAGTCAATTAAACGTACAGTCTGTGTATCAGATTGGCACTCAGTGAAAGTTTTAGATGGAAAAATACATACATACATACACATACACATATGTGTGTGTATATGTGTGTGCATGCGTGTATGCGCGCGCATTACAGTAATTAATCAGGTGTTTGAAATGCTTTCCAAAACAAAGAAACGAAAGCAATTTTTGCATTCCCCCTCCCCCCTGTTTTATATTTTTTTTATTTTACCTGAGAAAACTAATTTTCCACTGTTATCTCGTTCCCCACCCAAACTCCACAGGATATAACATACACAGAATAGCCAGACCCACTCATCTGCTCTGCTGTTCTTGCGATTTACCAGACAAACATGTACAGGAACCGCCAAACTACCGAACACTCTCGAAACAAGAACATGAAACAAACAACTGAAACTTGAAGAGGCATATCCGAAAATAATGTTACTACAAGAACGAAGGAAAGAACAAAAATCCAATATTAACATAACAATAATAATAATAATAATAATAATAATAATAATGATGATGATGATGATGATGATGATGATAATAATAATAGTGATTGTATACACACATGCTAACAAATATACATACATAAATAGGTACGTACATATATGCATATAGAAATACGCACACACTCACGCACACATGTATTTACATACTTACATGCGTACATACACACACACACATATATATATATTTACATATATACATACATATACATTTATATATGTATTTACATACATACATACATACATACATCATACATATCAGGCCATTCCATAAGTTCTGTCCGAATTTTGAATAAAAAAAAAACAAGTGATCAAATGTTATATTTAATTGAAATTTAATCATCAATGTACTTTCCCTGATTATCTATGATTTTCTTCCATCTATTTACAAGCTTTTTAATTCCATCAACGCGAAGAACACTGAAATGTCAGTTTTCGACCTCCTCCTGGCTTGCGAAAGTTATGTCCTCCCAATGATTTTGTTAACTACGAAACAAACGGTAGTCTGAAGGAGCAAGGTCGGGATAATAAGGTGGATGAGAATTTTTTCCCAACCAATCTCTTAGATCTTCTGTGATGTGATCTTTGCAGTGAGGGGTCGCTCATTGTTCTGATGAAACATCACTCCTTTTCGATTCACTAAAGCGGGTCCTTTTTTCTTCAAAGCTTGGTTCAAACGCTCTAATTGCTGACAGTAGACTTGAGCATTGATTGTTGCATTAGGTGGTAATAATTCAAAATGAATTACACATTAGCAATCCCACCAGATAGAGAGAAGAACCTTTTTCCAAGAAGTTCCCTTCTCGGTTGTGGTTGAGCTTTTCCCTTTTACCAAGCCACTGTTTACGACGTTTAACATTTCGATAGAAGATCCATTTTTCGTCACCAGCCACAAGTCTATCCAAAAAGGGTGAAATGAGTTTCTGAGAATGGAGAGAAGAGCAGATGTCAAATCGGGATTTGCAGTTACTTTCAAACAATTCATGAGGCACCCATTTCCCAAGTTTAGGAACCTTTCCAAGTTGTTGAAGATGACAGTGAACAGCTATATGGTTTGAACTAAGCTTTATTGACAATTCTTCAACTGATAATGCAGGATTTTTTTCAAGTAATGCCTCAAGGAGCTTATCATCAAACTCAACTAGATGTCCTGTTTGATCTTCATCTTCAAGGCTGAAATCTCCACTTCTGAATTTTGCAAACCATCTTCTGCAAGTTCTTTCATTCAAGCATTCTTTCCCATAAACTGAGTGTATGTTTCGAGTCGCTTCGGTTGCAGAGTTTCCTTTTTTGTACTCATAAAGCATTATGTGCCTTAAATGCTCTTTGGATACTTCCATGTTAGAAAGGGTTTTAATCAAAGTAATTTTTATTCTATAATTCTGTAAAATAATATTTAATTAGTTTAAATGTACCCAAATGCAAAAAAATAATTTTTGATTCCATTAGACATTCTAAAATACTATTAAATTTCATTCAATTTAAAAAAAGGTAAAAACGGACAGAACTTATGGAATGACCTGATACATACATATATACATACATACATACATACATACATACATACATACATACATACATACATGCATGCATATGCACATTTTCTCGAACGTTTATACAAATCTATATACGTACGCACGTACCTACATCAATACATACTTACGTACATACAAACTAATTTACAAGCATATATATACGTGTGCGTATCTGTGTATGTATGTGTGTGGTGCGTGCACGCGTGTATAATTCTGTATAAAATACGCTCATATGCAACCACAGATGCATTTTAGTACGTATACCGGATCTGTTTAGAATCTTCCTACCATCAGAATTTTTTTCTAATTTTCTTCACCGATGAAAACATTTTTGCATGTTGCTGACAAAAATCTCATTCATTTTCTCTAGAAATTATCAAAAAAAAAAAAAGTTACACGTGTTTAAGCCTGCGTTTGTTGTTATCCATGTGTTGTCTGTTTCCTGTTTTCATCCCATGTTCTTTGAACGAGTGCAACAAACCATATTTATTCATTTTCGTCTTAAATACAAAGATTGATTGTAAGTATGAAGCAGAAGCGCTATAATGGCGGATTAAATGTTGTGTGGTGCTTTCTCAAAGTTCCTTAAGTTCTGATTTTAAATCTTGTCGGTGTGATTTTTGTCTCTCAATTCTTTAGAATCGATAAGTTATCATGCAATTATGTACTGCTAACATTCAGATGACTCTATCTTCCTCTTAAAAAAGAAAATATAAGACAGAGATGGTCGAAACACCAGTGAACCACGAAAATGGACTAAATGCCCTCTTTCTCCAGGAATGTTCCCCATTTTGTTGCAACTCTATTCCCACTTGAAACCACTTCGCTTATCTCAATAACCATCTTGGCAAACGACCATATGAAGCTTCTATGTGGTTTGTCAATCTGTTAGAAACAGCAGTTAAATTTCTTTCAAATTACATTATACCAACCTAAACAAAGAGTGACACACTGTACAGTGTAGCTCCTGATTAAAAAAAAAGAGACGGGTTTGTCACGGCTAGAACGACTTTGACACCAGCCTGTTGGATTAAAGTTGGTGATGGACCAACAACATTCTCGGTAAAACACAAAATTCACAATCAATCTTTTTCTTTTTCTTTTAAAAAGAAAGGTATCAGATTTTGTATTTAAAACGAAATAGATTTCTTTCAAAGGAAACTCGCACATTCTCACGAAACAGTACGATTGAAATGGTACATTATTTCCTCATACTGAGACTTTGTTCAATAGCTTGCTTTCATATAGACATAGTTTGTTGTTTAGATTACAACAGATTACAGCATTACTTTAGCAGTCACTTCACTTCTGTGGTTGTGTTAATATAAGTTTTATCACATTTCGACGTTCACTTTCTTTACTGTTGTTGCTCAAGAAAATATTTAATCTGAATAATACATAAGCATCTCATTGTGTGTGTATATACGTAGATATGTGTGTGTATATACGTAGATATGTGTGTGTATATACGTAGATATGTGTGTGTGTGTGTGTGTGTGTGTGCGCGTGTATGTCAACTAGAAATAATAAACATGTAATGGTTAACCTTTGAAAACCATGTCATTTTTTTTCTAATTGGATGTTCAAATATGCTTTTTTTTTTAACGATAAAACTAAAGTACCAGAAGAAGGAGGTGGTAGAAGTGGTAGCGGCGACGGACGGCAGGGAGACGGTTGTTTGGTTGTTTTCTGCTTCTTTAAGCATTTAAAGGCGTCGGTGGCGATTGAAGCAGTTCTTAGTAATCCTAGCAATTTCGGAATCTTTTGAAGAGTAGAATATATTTTGGAGTGGCTTCATGTTGCCTACTCCAGCTTCGAGTGAGGATTAAATTGAGCAGTGCTGCATAAAATAATGCAGACCTGCCTCAGTGTGTATAGCGGCGATTTGGAAAGCTTGTCGTGGGTACTTATATTATTTACAGCTGTATGAATTAAACCATTGAAAGTTTAATGTTTTATCTTGGATGTAGTTTAGCGTCGCTGGCTCAATACATTGTTTCTCAACACACTTGAATAAAACTCCCACCTCGACCGGCTGAAATATCCCATCTGGATCTTTCCGGTTTGAACGGCAGTTTTTTTAACATAATTTCTAGGTAACTAAAAAAATTTTAAACTTCGTTACTGGTAGAATGTGTTTATAAAACATCTTTTTCTCTTGGCTTTATTGAGAAAATTCTATAGTTTGTAAGATATTTGTTGTTTTTTTTTCTTCAATTTCTGCAATTTCAACTAATCACTGACGTCTATTGAGGTAAAAAACATTCTGTGCCGTATGAATATGTCCCTCATTTAAGAAACAGATTGGGTTTATTTAGATTTGTGAAGAAAAAAAGATACTCTTCCCCCACCCCCGCCCCTAACCCTAAAACAGATTGAAATGCAATAGATCGATACTAGAGTCATAATTATGGGTGACAATTTCATATGACACCGCTAGAAAAACTGCCGTTCAAACCGAAAAGATCCTCTCATCTGTAGTGTAATTAATGAATTTAATGTAGGAATTAACTTTATTGTCAGAAATTCTATTTTGCTAACCACAAACAACTGAAGATTTGTAATGGTGTTATTGTAGATGAACCCCCACTGAGTAAACCCTTAATACTGATTTCAAATTTTGGCACAAGGCCAGAAATTTCGGGGACTGAGTAAGCCTATTGCATCGACCCCAGTACTCAACTGGTATTTACTTTATCAACTCCGAAAGGATGAAAGGCAAAGTCGACTACGGCGGATTTTGAACTAAGAGCCTGAAGACGGGTGAAGTACTGTTAAGCATTTCGCCTGGGGTGCAAACGATTCTGCCGGCTCGTTGCCCCTAATATTACGAACCCATAAGGTGACGAGCTGGCATTTCGTCTGTTTTCGTGCTCTGAGTTCAAATTCCACTGTGGCCGATTTTGCCTTTCATCCTTTCTGTATTGAGTACTGGGGTCGATGTAATGGACATACCCCTCCACCGGAATTTCTGACCTCGTGCCAAAATTTGAAACTAATATTACGAACTATGATCAGAAGACTTCCATCCCCAATCCTCTTGAAATTTATTTTCGATTCAGTATTTTAAGATGGCAGGGAATGATATGAGGGAAACTTGGTTGCTATTCCTAGCAGGTCTATCGACAGCGTAGAATCTTCCTTGTTGACCGTAAAAATACTGTGGTCTTTATACT
>NC_042998.1:179583798-179616298 GCF_006345805.1 Octopus sinensis
TTACTGACAGAATAGTTGAAAATAACTAAAAACAGCCAGACCGAATGGTTTAATATATATATATATATATATATATATATATATATATATATATATATACATATATATATATATATGTATATATACGGTTATATATATATATGTATATAGACGGTTATATATATATATATATGGTTATATATATATATAATATATATATATATACGGTATATATATATATATTATATATATATATATATATATATATATATATATATATATATGTATATATACGGTTATATATATATATACATATATAAATGTATATATACGGTTATATATATATACATATATAAATATATATATATATACGGTATATATATATATATATATAAATGTATATATACGGTTATATATATATATATATATACGGTTATATATATATATACACGGTTATATATATATATATATATACATATACATATATATATATCGAGAGAGAGAGAGAGAAAGAGCGAGTGGTGAGAGAGAGAATATGAGAGGAGGAAAATGAAATTCACTTGACTCTTTATTCATTACGATCGTTTCGACCCATCATAAATCGGCACCTTGTATATGAGTTTCTGTCTAGTGGCATATGCCTCCATACTGTTGTCGACATCAGGTAGCCGAATACTGGGAACGGGCTTTAAACAGTATACTATACAAGGTGCATACCCGAATATAAAATTACTACTTTATACACACACACACATGTGGCATTAGATATAATTTCTGAATTAGTTAATCGCCACCTTACTAACTAAAAGCACATGTATAACCTGAACATAGATTCCATTACTTTACTTAATTTCCTGCATATTTACTTAAGAAACTGAAAACTTGGTCTTTCAACAACTTGCTGAAAGCTAGTCTGTAAAGGATAAATTAATACCTATTCTGTTGCAGAGGTGTGAATAATTACACGTATTTCTCAGCTTTAACACTGCAAGCACAAAACTGCAAGTGCAAATAATGCCTCTCGTAACTCAGATAGATAGGTATAGATTTCAACTGGCAGTAGTTCGCACCATGGCTAAATTAATAACATACAGACACCGGATTTAATAGGAAAATTGGTGAGTACTATAGAAATCTTGAGCAAAGATCTTTTCAACAGCCAGAGCTGAAGGTGAAGCTAAACTATGATAGCAAAGTTATTAAGGAAAGAGTGAACGTTACGCTTTTTTAATGATTTAGACTGTTCGAGCCTTCAGAACTAAAGCCGTGTTGAAACACCACCCTCGTGTATCTCATGATTCTATCATGAGACCGTGGTCATCATAGAGGCATCACCTTTAAGGATTTGATCGAACAGATCAATTCCCGTACTTATTTCAAAATCTGGTAATTATTCTTTCAATCTCTTTTAATCTCAATTCTTTCAATCTCTTTCGTTGAACCACTATGTTACGGGTCTCATATAACCCGATGGCAGATGTCAAGTGATGGTAGCGCGCGCACAGAGAGTTTCCATCTAACAAATTCATTCGCAAGGCTTCAGTCAGCTCGGATTCTAGTAAGATGACACTTCCCCAGGGTTTTGTGCCGTAGGACTGAACTCAAAACCGTATAGTTGCAAAGCTAGCTTCTTAACCACACGACCATGCATGCACCCAATACATTACTTATACTGAAACGAAGAATCCAGGTAAAGAAAAAAATAAAATGCAAAAAAAAAAAAAAGAGGAATTCGAATGATAGGCAAGGCTTGTTCCGTCCGAAGTCAATTGCTTTAAGATAATTCCAAACCTTTACTTGAAATATTTGTTTAATGTTTTGAATAACAACATATGGTACAGTGTTCATCATTAAGTTTTCTACTATGAAGTTGTTCACTGTGAAGAGTTCAGTATATTCCATCTACCTACTTCTATCTAATAATAGAAAGTGTGCCGCCAACACCCAGTAGAAAAGATTAAAAAAAAAAAAAGGAAATATAGAACAAAAACGCGACCAAAACCGTCCCCCCAAAAAACATGAACTACTGACATAGCTACCTAGCATTAGTCGGCTTTTAAAAGAATACACGCATTTAATGCACGTATATATACGTTTTGTGTAAATGTGTGTGGGTGTGAGGAAGAGAGAGAGAGAGAGAGAGAGAGATATCTATATATATATATATGGAGAGAGAGAGAGAGAGAAGTATGGGTGTGATAAATTAAGATCCGACACCATAACGCAACCGATTTGTCGATTTGTGCTAACTTCACTATAATTTCATTTCTAATTATTACCATAGATGGCATTTGCGTCATGTATATATGTGTGTGTGTGTGTGTGTGTGTGTGTGTGTGTGTGTGTGTGCATGCACAGACAAACGGATACACACACATGCATACAATACTGTGCGCTTTTCTCCCCTCAATCTTTAAAATAGAGCAATTAATTTGGCGATTGCAAACGATTCAGAGTGAAAATGCCACTCATAATGTGCGAAAAGAGTGCGGGTTAGCTTACACATACACATCCACCCATCCGACGTCCCTTTATTACAAAGATAGGGAGATCCTTGCATTATCTGATAGGTCGACTTTTTAATTTCTGAGGCTACAATTTCGCACATACGTTTTAATGATTGTCAAAGCTAATTAATCTTTTCTTTTTTTATCTTCATTTTTTTTCCCTCCTTCTTCTGTCGGACCCGAGTCGGCCGGGCATTTGAAGTACTTGTGGGTGATATCACTAAGCAATCGGCCCTTTGGCACAAACAAATGGCTTGAGATAAGTTTTAGAAAGACTGTTGTTAATAAAGGAAGTGAGAAGGTTTTTTTGTTTGTTTATAAGCTTTGTCTAAAATATTCAGAACTACGCACGTCTTTCACTAAACCTGTCATCCATCCCCCTCACTTCTATGTTGTTATCGTTGTTTATTGCTATACTGATTAAAAAAGAAACAACAGATAATGTATCAAAATACAAAACAAAAGGAAAATATAAAACCTTTGTGCGCAAACGAGAAGCTAAGAGCAGACTTGACTGTGTGGTTTAGAAGTTTGCTTGTCGACTACGTGGCTTCCGGTTCAGTTCCACTGCGCGGTACCTTGGGCAAATGTCTCTTCTATTATAGCTCTAGACCTTTCAAAAACTAATGATTGAATTTGGCAGACAGAAGCTATGTGGAAGCCGTCGTATTTATCTATATGCGCGCGCTTGTATGTGTGTGTATATGCGTGTCCCTTCCCCACCGTTTCACAGCCGGTGTTGCTTTATTTACGCCCTTGTTATCTTGCTGTTCGATAAAAGAGATCGATAGGACCAAACTTAAAAAAACTTTGCATTAGGGTTAGACTAAAACTCTTCAATGCAGTGCTGTAGCATGGTCACAGTCCAATGACGGAAACAAGCAGAAGGCAATTCTATGTACACACACACACACCACCATATATATATATATACATATGTGCGGGTATAGGACGTCACCAACTGTAAACAACGTGAAATACGAAAACAAATGAGTTAAATGCGCAAATAACGAGAGAGAAAAAGGAGAAGTAATACAGAGAATGACCCTCCATTACACACATATATATGTATATATGCATATGTGTGTGTGTGTGGATATTTCGTGTTATCCTTAGAAGAAATGCATGGTGCCAGAATTTTCGACTCGACTCAAATATTACAAAGCGCTTCAAAACATGTATGTGTGTGTGTGTGGTGTGTGTGTGTGTGTGTGCATGTGCGTGTGTGTGCATGTGCATGTGTGTGTGTGTGTGTGTGTGTGTGTGTGGTGTGTGTGCGTGTCCGTTTCTATCTACCAAATTCACTCACAAGGCGAATGATTCCGAAACCACGTAGTTGTAAAGATAGCTTCTTAGCCACACAGCCATAGTTGCGCCTATGAAAGCGACGTTCTTATGTTGGGAATCACACACACACACATCACACGCAACACACACACACACACACGCACACACACACACACACAACACACACTCACACACACACACACACACACACACACATACAAACGAGTGTGTGTGTTCGTATATCGAAGTGTTAGAACAAACATAAATAGAAAACAAGTACCGGTCTTAATATTCTAACCGATGCCTCTTGGCTTCGTGTTTGTGTGAATGGTCATACGTATTTTATAGCGCACACGAAACACAGTGCTCCAGTATGGCTCAGGCTAAAAGCAAACTAAAAAAAAAACACATTCAGAGACTCCCAAATACGTATACACAAACACACCCACTCATACTCACAGACATACACAATACTCACTCAGTCTGTCTGTCTGCCTGTTTCTCTCTCTCTCTCTCTCTCTCACGCACACTAACACACACACGCGGGCGCCTACGCATACACAGACAAGGTGAAGTCCTTCAAAAAGCACGATTAACGCGTAACCATTGTTACTATAGTCAGAGACCAAACTTTCTTAGACGCCATTAACACACTCACAGCTTCATCCCACGAACATGCTCACATATGGTATACATGCTTACATATATAGATATTCCTATACACACACATATGCCTCACTATACGAATACATGCACATGCATATTCCTTTACAACATACGCACACACTCAGAACGATTGTGTTTATGGAGCTGAAGATTGCTCGTCATGGTTTATACTTTGTCTGATCTACACAACGACTATGAGCGAGAGAACGAAAGAGAGAGTGAGAGAGAGAGATAGAGTGGGAGAGAGAGGGAGAGGGAGAGAAGTAGGGAGACACCTATGAGTTTAACATCTGTAAAATATATAAGAGGAACATTCTGGAAAGATCAGCAGGACATTACTGAATATAATATAGTCAGTCTTCCGGCGAAAAGCTCTGCCATCATTAAGTGTTTCAATAAAGGAAGGTGTACGTGAGTGTGAGGAGGTACGATGGTAGTGAAAGGGGGAGGAAATAGACTGTGGAGGTGAGGGGTGTAGGGTGTAGGGGAGGGTGTAGAGAGCAGGGAAGAGATGGAGAGAATAGGGGACGAGAGAAAGAAAGCGTGAAAGAAACAGACGCCAGAGAGAGAGAGAGAGAGAGAGAGAGAAGAGAGAGAGAGAGAGAGAGAAGGAGAGAGAGAGAGAAGTGAAATGTTAGAAAGAGAAACAATAGGATAAATAAAATGAGACACATTAAAGTGGGCAGAGAGAGAGAGAGAGAAAGAAATAGAGAGAAAGATAGAGAAAGATAGATAGAGAAAGATAGATAGAGAAAGCGAGGGAGAGGTGGGAGAGAGAGAGAGACGGAGGTGGTGGTAAATATAAGTGTTTGTAGAGAAAGAAGAGATCAAAGACAAACTAAGAGAAAGATGGTGTTGTGAGAAAACAGTCTAAAAGGTTCAACAGAGCAAAATTACAGAAAAACAGGGAGTGAAAGAAAGAAGGAAAGGGTGAGAGAGAGAGAGAGAGAGAGAGAGAGAGAGAGAAGACAAAAAGGAAGAGAGTGATATTATATATATATATATATACACCCACACACACCATATATACATAGATACATATATTATATATACATATATATATATATATATATATATTATATATAATATATATTATATATATAGGGGGAGCGGAGAGTCATTGGAGGAGAGAAAAACGTTTGAGAGAAGTCAAAATAATATACAGAAAGAAGTGAAAAAGTGAAGAGGGAAGGGAAGGGAGATAATATACTAAAACAACATACAAGGAGTGAAGTAAGAGGATTTGGGAGATGAGAGAGAGAGAGAGAGAAAGACATTGGATAGATAGAGAGTGAGAGAGAGAGAGAATGGAAGAAAAATATATACAAAACTATAACAAAAGGTAAGACAAAGAGGAAGTGAGAAGGGAGAGGAGGAAGAAGTATAAGTGGTGGTGGGGATATGGTTAAGCTAAGGTTGAGAAAACAGAGCTGTAATAGGTACAAGCTGAACAAAAATTCCACCTCCATCAAAAATAAAACACTAAACAGATCACAAAGAGAAGAAACAAGGAAAACAACAGAAAAAAGAAGAGGAGGAGAGAGAGAGAGAGAGAGAGAGAGAGAGAGAGAGAGAGGAGGGGAGAGTGGAGGAAGAGAAAGGAGTGATCAGGATAGCAGAAGGAAAAAATAATTAGAAGTTTTGACTGTAGGGGTTAAGACGGGTGGAAATGATTTGTGTGTTGCTAGTTTGGTTTGCCAAGACCCAGTATGGAATGAATGTTTTTGCTAAAATCTAGGATACTGGAAAACGGAAATGATAATATTTTTTTAAAATTCTAATCTTGTAAGCGCCGTACAACATGAGGCAAACTTCTGTTGGAACGAATCTTTCACTAGGTTTCGATTCCCCGTTGAAGCCATTTTTCTCCAAACGCCGCTAACTTCTTTCCGACATGTCCTGTAGAGTGTAATTTCCCATTTCTTGCCGCGTTTTTTCTTTTGTTTCTCTTTTTAAATAAAATGCTTTTCTTCTCTAAGATGTTCATGTTTAATTTTAATTTTAATTTAGGATAAAGCTTTAATTTTATTGCATGGTTTTGTTCATTTATTCCTTCATTCAAATTTTCAGAGAATATCTTGAGAAAATGATGCTTCGTTCGATCAGATTAGCGATAGATTCTGGACAACTAGTTGAGAGATCAATGGTTCTTTTCTTGCCATCAATTCTTTTATCATTGCCCTGACAAATACACTTTACTCTAAATGACTCTGCCCACATGAACAAAGTAAAGTAACTTAGGGCTGTAAGCAGCAACACCATTAGAACTGAACATCTTCAACCTAACTCCGTTAATAATTTCTATCAACTAAGCACAAGAACAATTTTAAAGCGTGGATTTATAGTCTATGAACTCAACGCATAAGTGTAACAGTATTTCTTTATCAACCCCACAATCTAATCAGTTTCATTATGATTTGAACTCGAAATCATGAATTATTAGTTAGTAAATTATCATGCTGAGGTACCCATTTAATTATCCACAGGGTGTATCCCCCCACCCAGTACAAAAATCTAGATTAAAGTGACAATTGTTGGGTTACTGTTTATAGGTTGCAAGGGACTTATCAAGTTGTCATATTTATCGGTTTCAATGTGTCAAGTCTGCAACCCGGTTTCAATTTACAGTTGTCGCTAATTCATTTCACTTACGACACAAACAAGCTTCACACGAAGTATAAAGGTCACACTATTCCCTTTCCGCTTCCTATAAATTTTATGTCTTGCATCGTTGCTAGAAATCGATATTGGTGGACTTTATGTAATAAAAGCATTGTAATATACACTTTCGATTCTTCTTTACAAGAGCTTCACTCATTTGCATTACGTAGAGTTGATTAATCAGAGCCAATTTTCTAATCATACTCTGAAGTTTCATAATTAAAGGATGTTTGTTATTATTATTCTTGAGGTCGACTTTGCCCTTCATCTTTTCGGAGTCGATAAAATAAGTACCAGGTGAGCACTGCGGTCGATGTAATCGACTTATCCCCTGTCCTAGACTTGATGGCCTTGTGCCAAAATTTGAAATCATTACTATTGTTGTTATTTGTATGAGTTAGTAAGAAAAATCATTGAATGAATAAAATAGTAGCCGATTGTGCTGTAGGTTTGGTACCACACGTAATACACTGCAAATAACAAATTATGTAAGCAAATACTCGCAAGCAACTTCAATTTAGTATAGCAAGAATTGATTAAACCATTATTCTATAACTGACAATATGCGCAAAACGAGACATGGAGGAAAGAAAAAGAAGGGAGAGAGAAAGAGACGAGCCAGATGCTAAACGCTAATCTAGCTCGGTACGTCAAGGTTCTAAATTGATACCCCATCTGGGGCTAGATTTATCGTTCCAAGTTAAGAAATTGATTAACTCTGCCGTTACAATACTTGAATCTATTATTCTCTCGAGTTGCGAAAGAAAAAAAAGTGGAAAAAGAGCTGACTATTCTAGTTTGTGTTGTTTTCTAAATTTTGCCGGAATTTATAAATACGAACAGTAGAGAGTTAAATGCGAACGAAACAATGAGTGTATACCACAAAGGAAGAAATGAGAGATAGAGGGCGGGATACACAGTATTAGGCTGGTATTCATTTACAGTTGATAATACTGGAGCAAAGGGAAATGGAGTGCCTTGGTTAAAGATACAACACGCTACCCAGGCTAGGAATCGAACAAAGATTGTGAGCTCAATACTCAAACCACTTGACCATATTATGTGTGTATGTGTCTATGAATATTTATGTTTATATTTGCACCTGTCTAAAATCCGGCGTAGTTTACATTAGTATCTCTAAAGTGATAACCCTGAGGTTAGATAAATAAATGTTGATAAAAAGAAAAAAACCCCACTGGAGTTACTATAACTGACTAAACCTCGGTAGACGTAGCCCCAGCCAGCATGGCCGTAGTCTAATGACAAAAACCAGTAATATTATCATATTATATTAGAGTCGTTCATAAAATAATTTACGTACCATGCGTCCATTTTCCAATAATTCGTAGGGGCCATCGCCAGAATTCACACCCCCTCACAAAAAAACATTTTATACGAGTATGTATAGATGTATTTAATTTTTAGCGTTGACTGATATAGAGCATTAATAATCTTAAATTTTGCAAACTTAGGATTTGGTCTTTAGTAATCCAGGCCATGTCTAACTTAATACCGCCAGCTGGACAAGTAAGTCATTTAAGTCATGTTTTAGGTCACCATAGCCCATTCGATTAGGAAGTTACAGATTTTGCGGAAATGTATCTGGGGTCAGTGGTTTGTCTGATATTTCTTGGAGGAATTTCTCTAGGTATCGTTTGAATGGTACGTGTCATTTTCTTCGATTTTTTCGGAATAATGTTGAATCAGGTAGGACCAATTGAGGTTTTAAAAAAAATGTAATATCACAATGCTGTTTGATGTGAGTTCGATTATTGTTTGGGGCGTATGACTCTGGGGCCAAAGAGTGCGTAACTTGTGAACTAGATATCGGCCTAATTTGGACAGTGTTGATAAAATGTTTTCTACAATTGTACATTGTACACTAGTTTTCTTGAACACACATTTTTTTCTTATATAATGAGAAGGGTAATTTGAAAATGTAAGTAGCAACAACACTGTGAAATTCACAGTGGTTTCATTGACTTTTCGGTGTGTCGAGGTTTCAATAAGAAAATAGATTAACTTGAAGTGAGTGAGATGAGTTCCGCTTGACTGACTTAAATCTTGATATACGACATGAAAACAAAGTTTTACAGTGATATTCCAATTGGGCTGCGGAGCACACTTAGAATACTCGAGTCAATTTTAATCCACTAAAACTCCTCCCATTTAAAAGAAAGAAAAAAAGAGAAACCATGTGCCTTGTGAAAGAATACGGTTATTCTACAAGTCACTCTCCGTTTAGTCTAATTTATAAAGTAAATTTCAGCAGTGATGTCTATTTTTAACCAGAAGTTATCAACAATGAAATAGTCAACATCTGTTAAATAGTAGCTAATTTAATCATAAACAATTTTTTCTTCATTATTAAATTACTGTTCCATTTCGGTCGTGCAGTACAGAGCCTGGTGTAATTATAAATTCCTTCTCGGTGAATGAAATATGCGATTCTGTTTAGATAGCTGTAGGAGAATATACAAAAGGGATAGGCATGAAAGCCTTCTTTTCCCCATATCTTTTTCTCTATCTCTAAAAGGCCAGGTCTGATTTAAAACCCACTATATTCTTACTCTTCCTCTCTCTCACTAACACCAACACACACACACATACAAACACACACGTGCATGCGTATATGCCATAATACATTCATATGGACTATATATATATATATGTTATATATATATATCTATATATATATATATATATATATATATATATATATATATATATATGTTACACACGTGTTCATGTGTATGTATGTGTGTGTGTGTGTGTTAAAATATTTGGACGTTAAAACTTCGGCTTAAGACGTTTGCGTTGTAATTCAAAAGAGAACAGACAGGAGTGTTTTCCTCTTCACCAGTTTAGACCATTGGGAGTATATTGTACTCAACATTGTATACTGGTTTCAGATTTTGTCACAAGGCCAATAATTTCGGGATAAGTCGATTGCGCCGATTTCAATGTTTGGCTGGTACATATTTTATCAACCCCGAGAAAGATGAAAGGCAAAATCGGTCACGGCGGCATTTGAACTCCGAACGTTAAGACAGACGAAATGCCTATTTCTTTACTACCCGCAAGGGGCTAAACACAGAGAGGACAAACAAGGACAGACAAACGGATTAAGTCGGTTATATTAGCCCCAGTGCGTAACGGGTACTTAATTTATCGACCCCGAAAGGATGAAAGGCAAAGTCGACCTCAGCGGAATTTGAACTCAGAACTTAACGGCAGACGAAATGCCGCTAAGCATTTCGCTCGGCGTGCTAACGATTCCGCTGGCTCGCCAACCTCTCAGCACTGTATACCAGCGAAACACGTTGCAACATATACCAGCACAAGGGAAGCACTATGTTGTTCACTTAGGACGGTAAATCTACTACACTACAGGTGCATCTCAGCATAAGCTGACAAACGTGACTATATGCACTTACTCAATCTACTAGAGATAGTAACCAAATCTCCCTCACATTATATCCTACTGTCTTAAAAAAGAAACCATTCACTGGATATTGTAGTTAGTCCCGTCTCGTATAAAAATACGAGATGACAAGCGTCGGAACATAAGTCTGTTTGGTCAGGTCTGTCGTGCAGCGAAAGAACACTTACTTAATAAATACTAGATGTTGTTACACATCCATCATAAGCTATATTTATGAATTGCATTTCTTAATTGTCCAGAAGAAAAATATTGTCCAAGTTACAAGCTTCCTTGCTCAGAGACGACAAACCACTATCATAAAATCTCACAGAAAAATAGTTATTTCACTTCCTCTTATTTTCCTTGGCATCTTTGAACAAAGTGCGAAGCACCTTGGTCAGTTCTTCTCTAGAACTGCATTCTATAAGTGTCTCTAACTACTACCTCACTTTCGTTTTTGGCACACACTTTCTCTTTCAAAATCACACACAACTGTCTCAGAAAAAAAAAAAAAATAGAAGCACACTTTATATTACGTGGTCCCGGTTACGTAATGTCTGACAGAAAGCAGGGATGGTTAAAATTAGGGTACTTTTTATCGTAGGTCTTTCTACTGAATCCAGATTGACATGATGCTACACAACAATGAACAACATTACTGAAAAACAAAGAAATAAAAACTAGGTGGTCAGGGTTAGAACGCCTTTGATTATCAATCAGTTTGCTCAAGGCTGAATTGGTACTAAACAACGACGATACAAATAATTGCAAAATAGTAAGCACTTCGACCATTTAGCATATTAAAAATCACTCGGCAATCCCTCATTGCTGTTTTGAAGGACATAGAAAACCTACGGGTAAATACCGTCTTCGTTAAAGTAACGAAGGCAAAACCATTGTATGTATGTATGTATGTATGTATGTATATACCACTAGCGTAGTTAGAGTGTGTGTCGCCTGGGGCGGCCCTTCAGTTTGCCAATCCCGGGCCCCCACAAAAGACACATATTGTCTACAGCAGACCCGAAAGTAGTGTCGCCCTTCCCTACCTACGCTAGTGGTATGTATGTATGTATGTATGTATGTATGTATGTATGTATGTATGTATGTATGTATGTATGTATGTATGTATGTATGTATGTATGTATGTATGTATGTATTTATGTATGTATGTATGTATTTATGTATGTATGTATGTATGTATGTATTTATGTATGTATGTATGTATTTATGTATGTATTTATGTATGTATGTATGTATGTATGTATGTATGTATGTATGTATGTATGTATGTATGTATGTATGTATGTATGTATGTATGTATGAATGTATGTATGGTCTCTTCTATTTTTAATTATTCGAAGTTATTCTGTTAATAAGGAGCTGGTTTCTAATAAAGATATAACGCTTCATCGCTGGAATGTAGATACGAGAGGAATGTTACATTTTAAGCCTGAGAAAAGTCTTGCATATTTTTGTTGTTCCACTTACTGATTGTATTTTTAATGTGCGTGTTAGCAGGTTGATTCCTTTCACTGAAAATCCTAGCTTATCCAGAGTGTCGCTTAGGCATTTACACACAAAACCAAGTATATCAATTATTATAGGTATAAATGTGGATTTTATAATCTGGTTATAGAAACTGAAGGCTTCGAAGCACATGTATGTATGTATGTATATATGTATGTATGTATGTATGTATGTATGTATGTATGTATGTATGAAAGTACGTATGTATTTATGTATGTATGTATGTATGTATGTATGTATGTACGTTTGTATGCGCGTGTGTGTGTCTGTGTGTATATATATATGTCAGTGTATGTCAGAATGTATTTATATATACGAATGTGTTCATATGTATGACTGTGTGCGGTAGCTTCTCGAACAATAACAAAATCACTGTTGTATGTATGCGTGTGTGTTTGTATATAGATGCATAATGTACGGCAGTGCTTGTATGCCAGTGTATGTATGTATGTATGTATGTATGTATGTATGCGTATGTGTCTGTGTGTATATATATATGTCAGTGTATGTCAGAATGTATTTATATATATGTATGTGTTCACATGTATGACAGTGAACGTTATGTTTGTGTGTGTGTTTGTATATAGATGCATAATGTACGGCAGTGCCTGTATGTATGTATGTATGTATGTATGTATGTATGTATGTATGTATGTATGTATGTATGTATGCATATTGTGCGTTTATATGTATAATTGTACACGTTATCTTCTTGGTGTAATAACGAGCTAGCTTAACCTCAATACATGCGCAGTACATTTCGAAAGGTTTGTTTCGGAGTTTTAATGGTATTTACATTAGAGCAGTGTGAAGTTATGAACGATGGGGGGAATCTTTATTATTACCAGTTGTTGCCATAACTACAAAAAAAAAAAACAAAAAAACATAGTTTTATGGATGAATTGCGAGGGAATTTCTGAGCATTGCCATTACAGAGGAAGTAGTTGAGACATTAGAAAGAAAGAAAGCAAGGAATTAGAGTCACCGTTTATTCGGGGGGCGGGGGGAACTTGCTGGTGAAAGTGGCTTAGGCAGCAGCAGCAGCAGCAGCAGCAGCAGTAGTAGTAGTAGTAGTAGTAGTAGTAGTAGTAATGATGATAGTGATAGCTGTAATGTTTGTTGTAATGGGGTTATACGGTAATGACGTTGATGGCGCATAAATCAAGTGGGATCGTGGTAAATGTTACAATGACTTTGTGAGAGAATATCCTAAGACGCTAGCAGAAGAGAAATACTAGCACAGGTGCACACACACACACCACACACACACACACACACACACACACACACACACACACACAAACACACACACACACACACAGTTACACGCACACAGAACCACAGACGCACACACACATACATAAAAAAACGCGCGCACAAGCGCTCGTATATCCTATCCTCTCATTGTTATAAGAGTTTCAGCTATTGGACTGCGGCCAAGCTGAAGCACTACCTTAGAGGGGTTTCTATTCGAAAAAAAAAAAAAAGAGTCTACCCCAGTATTTATTCTTTCAAGTTTAATCCTTATTCTATCGATATCGCTTTTTTTGCTGTACCGCTAATTTACGAGGATGTTAACGAACTAACACCGGTTGTTAGCTGATAAGGCAGCATCTAGAAAGATGTACATATATACGGATTTACGCACACGCATTCTAACATACATGCATATATATATACATACATACATACATACATACATGCATACATACAATATACATACATACATACATACATGCATGCATAATACATACATTATTATGGCTGCCCCCTCGTTATGGAGTATGGCCATTGCACGAAGCTTAACTGTTACTGGTGCTGTGATCGAATGTGACTTTTTAGCCCAGCCAAAGATCTACAATGTCTTGTACAGAATTGGCAACTAAAACCTTTACCGGTAATAGCCGGCTGTAGTTGTAACTGGGCTTCATGTACCTTTGCATGTCGTTTAAGTCCTCCTGCCGAATTACACTCTCTTCCACATGCCCGACAGATATGATTCGTATGGTGTGTTACACCACCACCAGTGGCCAGGTTGTCACTCATCTGTCTTGCTTTATGACTACGAAGATGACATACATACATACATACATACATACATACATACATACATACATACATACATAAACACATTCTCGACAGGTTTTCATACGGTTTCCATCTACCAAATTTGCTCAGAAGGTATTAGTTAGCCAGAGACCTTTAGTAGAAGAAACACACTTGCTCAAAGTGCCAAGCAGTGGGATCGAACCCAAAACCAAGCTCGCACAAGTTCCTTTACAAACATGCAAAACTATAAATATCTGCGTGTGTCTGTATAATTATATATGTGTTTTGTGGAAGATCTTGCGGTATTCATGTCTGTTTTATGCTTTATATTAATTACTTTTAATTCACTTGCTTTAAATTTTAATTGTCAACATTATTAAATGTCAAAATCTTGGCTCCAATGGAGAGTCATTTTCGACGCGGAATCATATTCAGAATGGAATGCAAATTGCTTTACCAAAATATTGCTCGAGGCATTGTCCTCATGGCTAGACTCTGCAGAAGTTTCACATCTCAAATCACTTCCAATTGCAAAGCAACTGCAATTCCTTATATATATATAATATATATATATATATATATTATACACATATATATATATACATATATATATATATACATATATATATATATATCCATATACAATATATATATATATCTATAAATATCTATAATACATATTATATCTATATATATATCTATATCTATATACATATATATATACATATAATATATATACATATATATATCTATATATCTCTACATCTATTCTATCTATATCTATATATATATATTACACTCTATATATATCTATCTATTATATATCTACCTATATATATATACTATATCTTATCTACATATATATATATATATCTACCTTATATATCTATATACATCATCTTATATATATATAATACAATCTTCTATATACATATCTATTATATATACCATATCTATATATATATACTACATATCTATATATATCATACCTATATCTAATCTCTCTATTCTATCTATACACCTCTATATATCACATTATCATATATATTATATATACATCTATATATATATATATATCCATATCTATCATACCCCTATATATACTATATATTATACTATATAAATATCCTAATTTTATATATATATATACATATATCTATATCTACCTATATATATCTATACATATATATATACATATCTATATATCTATATACATATACTATATATACATATATATATATATCTATATATACTATATAATATATCTCCATATACTTATATCTCTACTATATACATTTATATATATACATATATATCTATATATATATCCAATATATATATATATTATATATATATCTCTACATATATATCATATATCTATATTATCTATATCTCATCATCCCTATATATATCTATCTATCTCCTCTATCTATAATATACTTCTATATCTATCTATCATATCATATATATATATATATATCTATATATATTCTATATATATATATATATATATAATATATATATATATATATAATATCATATATCGCAGCAAAAATATTCAGAAGCGAATATTTATATAGATTGTTATTATTATCGAAGGCAATACAAAATGGTTTATAATACAACAATATTAATATAGGGGGTTGCAAGTCTAAATTAGCATTATATACCTATAGAATTAAAAATTACATTAATCAAAGGACAAATTAAAGTGTCGACCCGCTAGAAATAAGAGTTAATACCCTCATTTGGACCACCAAAAATATTTACACTGAAAATAACAGAGATTCAACAGTATACGGGCGAGTAAATCCGAAAAATGTTTTCGGATAAGATATATTATATATATAATATATATATATAATATATATCCAGATGGAAAGACAGACAGACAGACAGACAGATAGACGGATAGATAGATAGATAGATAGATAGATAGATAGAAGATAGATAGATAGATAGATAGATAGTCAGTCAGACCGGTAGATATGCAGTTGTTTTGAGAAGCATGATATAAACAAGAAACTTGGGTTCATGGCTATACTGAAACCTATGTTTCGAATACTCGAATAAACTGTAGTACATGTATTGAGCACTTTTATTCTGGTTTCAAATGCATCCTACTTACCTATCTATCTATCTATCTATCTATCTATCTATCTATCTATCTATCTATCTATCTATCTATCTATCTATGAGAACGTGTATGTATATGTGCGTATACGTATTTATGTGTCATGTGTATACGTATATATGTATAATATATATATATATATATATATATATATGTAATTTTTTATAATTATGAGTATAATGTGGTATTTACATTTTTCTCATCTATCTAACTCCGAAACGCGTATACAGTTAATCAAAGCCGGGTGGATTCGTTATTCTCCCCGCTTTGCCTGCATGAGTTGTTGGTTGAGAGATTTTGTTATGGTAGAGAAATAGTTAGTTTTAACTGCTATTTCTAAATTTTGGTATGTGGTGAAGCAAATTTTTGCTGAATCCTAATTACAATTATACGCATAATTATAAAAATGCTTTGTTAAAGTTTACCGATAATGATTCTTTTAACATACCGAACTACTTAGTAAAATTATTAATTGTTAATTAATTGATTAATTTACCGTTTATTATACATATATAATATATATTATATATATATATAGATATATATATATAGGTGTATATATATATAATAGAAATATTAAAATTACTAAGTCTCTCTAAAGGAGATTACGGCATCGTTACTGGAAATTAATAGTTATCGCCATACTTATATGGCAGTCTTATATATATAAGACTAAAGCTGTCGCTGATTAGCTCCATGAGGCCACCGCCTCAAGCTAGCTATTTGACACACAATCTGCGTCCATTATAAACCTTCGAACAGGGAAGGTCAGCCGCTTCATCCTGCTAGTCAGACATTGATAAAGGGCAAATACCCTGAAACATGTCTGCAGCTGTCTGACTGGCAGGATGAAGCGGCTGACCTCCCCTGTTCGAAGGTTTATAATGGACGCAGATTGTGTGTCAAATAGCTAGCTTGAGGCGGTGGCCTCATGGAGCTAATCAGCGACAGCTTTAGTCTTATATTTATAAGACTGCCATATAAGTATGGCGATAACTATATATATATATATATATATATATATATAATGCGTGTGTGCGTGCATGTGAATATGTGTGTGCGTGTGTGTGCGCAGGCACGTGCGTATGTATATAACTATAAACGAGTCTCTGGTAAATGAAATAACTAATAGTAACTGACATATAGAGAAATAAATACTAACACGAGATTAAAATATGTATGCAATATTGGTTAGAGTGGAAAACTGTGAAATTAAATAGCATAGCTTGGCTAACGTGGATGGTGCTCCCAGGTCTTATATACCAAGTCTCTTGAAAACTATGGAGGTTTTGACTACATGTGGTCTACTTAATATTGTTGCTGAACCTTAATTCAATCCTGTTCGGCCAGATTTATAAACAAAGGCGCTCCAGATACGACCAAACCTTTCCTTCTTGCAGGCATAGTGTACCAAGAAACATTCTGCAGTATGTTCTTTCATAACGTAGTTGGTTGTGGTTCGAGGGAGATCTATTTGGTTGTTATTTCCAGCTGGATCGAGCGACTGCATAAAGGGTCCTTTATGTATATCTAATACTAGTAAACTTTTCATGGTCGGTCGGCTTTCTCCAAGTTATAACCGCACTAAGATTTGAACTCATCTTATATCCTGTCACGGGCTATCTTCGCTTTTATCTCCAGTGGGCTTTTCAGTAACACAATGCACCCATCCCGACTCCACCTTTCGAATTTCTGGGCTTGTTCCAATGATTTGATCGACTGAGCCCCTACAATAAACATTTTCGCACTTGTACTTGGTCTAAAATTCAGTCCCACCGGGGTCAAATTAGCTATTGGGGCAACTTTAATAGACTATCTTCCTTCCTGCAATAAACTATAATAAACTGCCTTCATTGTGCGAAAGTCAAAAATCGTTACAAGGGAACATCTATATGGTCGCTGAGCATGCTAGAAATAGTAACCAAACCTCTCCAGTCACAAACTATCTTCAAACGATGCATTGGATAATGTAGTCCTTGATACACAAAAGGTCACAGCTGGAACGCCTTTGATCATAGGACTGCTCAATTACAGATATCGGGAGCTAAACAGCAACACCGGTTAATACTTGTATTGCAGTATTTCGTTTGGCCCTATCCAAGATGTTCTAATGCCCTGAAATCTAAAACGCTAGGATCAAATTAGACATTCTCTATCCCTGATCGATAAAATAAAGTACCAGTTAGATGACACAGAGATCAATAAAACCGACCCAAATGCTCCACCAATGCTAAGCAAAATGTCTGATTTTGTGATACAGTTTCATCCGATGGCAGTCTCTACTACTACTACTACTACTACTACTACTACTACTACTACTACTACTACTACTACTACTACTACTGTATTATGTTAAATAAAGACAAATCTTATATTTGCACTGATTTGTTTTAGAAATGTGCGCGGGTGCATAAAGTGTACGGACGCACATAAGGGAGATGTGGTTTCTTCCCAAATAACATAAATTCATAACAAGATTCTATAAATAATTTCGCAATTTAATTACAAAGAACAAACGCACAAAGAGAGACCAAATGTTTGTACACTCTTCCTTGTGCTGCGCCTAACGGCTTGGGCCCTTGAGGCCAATAAAATAAAATGAAATCATGTGTGTGTATGTACTTCTTCCAGCAGTGTTCTTGTATCGTATTTTATACTTATTAAGGCGACAAGGAACGTAACCATGTTTCTACAATATCACACACTTGTGGATATACTTATGTATATATATATATGTGTGTGTGTGTATATATATATATATGTATATATGGGCGTGTGTGTATGTATATATATGTGTGAATGTATGTATATTTATATACAAATATACAGATATATACATATTCATATATTCATACTCATACGCACGTAAAAATCTATGCATACACACACGAACTTACGTACATATATATATGTGTATATGTGTCTTTGTAGCTATATCTACACACACACATATATATATGTATTTATATATACTTAACATATAGGTATATATTTCTATGTATATCTACATATACTACATATTCATACATATGTACACACATACTCACACACACATACATACACTCACACAAATTAACACACACACACACGAGCAAGTAAGTATTCATTGTTCTTTAACTGTAATGTGGTTTATCGCCTCAGACGAAACTAGTTTGAACATTGAAGCAGTGTTTTTATTTCCCTAGAGGCAAATAGCTTTACGGTGTTTATATTTTATTTAAAAAAAAAAACAAGAAGAAAACAAAAAAATTTTTAAAAAGGCGGAATATTTTCGGGTAAATTTATTTGTTACATAGGTTAATCGAACGAAATGCTGACGTTTCCTAATCGGTAACAGCAATAGTATTTACCATTTTATTAATATATGCTTAAATGGCGCCTAATTATAGAATATGTATAGGGTTTGTGGCAACATACACATATACGTACATACATGCGTACGTACATAAATACTTACTTACAGGCGTACGTACATAATATATATATAATGTACACATACAAATAGCTTTATGTGTTTGTTAAATTTAGAGTACAGTCTTGTTTTCAATAATACACTGATGTATAGGCATGTGCGTATATGTGTGTGTATATATCACACTCTTTCTCCTTTAAATCTCTCTCTCTATCTATCTATATATCTATCTATCTGTCCATCACTCTCTCTCCTCTCTCTCTCTCTCTCTATATATATATATATATATATATATATGTTATATATATATATATATATATATAATATATATTATATATATATATATATGTGTGTGTGGTGTGTGTGTGTGTGTATACATATATTACACATACACGTACCAGCACATTCGTCTGCGCGCGCATGTATGTCTACATTATTGAAAACACGACTCTAGTCCTGTTTTATTTATCTACTCTATTTTTTTGTTTTATTATTTCTATTGCGAAGGAATTTTAGCAATTCTTTATTAGTCCTTTGTGTTTTGTTAGGAATAATAAATTTTCAAGGTTCATCGCTCTTTCAAGAACTTTCTAGTCTTATCTTCTGGATGAAATGATTTTAGAGTCGGTTGTTATTGTCGTTTTATTCGAGGCGAAAGAACCATGGCGGCGATGACGCGTCTGTTTCTCATTAGTTATAGACGAACTTTAAATATTTTGACGTTTGGTTTCAGCAAGCAGTAAATAGTAGTGTGTTGATGTTTAGTTTTAGTTTGTTATTAGGGGTACGTGTGTGCTGAGAATTGCGTTATAAATCATACACACTAGCATACAAAGAAAACCACCGTTGCAACTCATGCTGGAACAATATGGCTGTGCTGCATAGAACTTCTTTAAAAACTAGAACAGTAAAATATATTTTAGTATTAATATATCTTCCGTTTACGATCTTCTTGTTTTTAAAGGCGTTCTATACAGTGCAGTCATGTTTCACCAACTTGTTCTGCAAAGGTCTGTGTCGTATGTCTGTAAACATGCTCTTTTATTTAAAAACATTCTTTGAATGCATCAAAATAAAAGAAGTCCTGGCACCCAAGAAACAAATCTCCTTCATTACGATGTGGACAGGAGCAATAACCTCACAGTGTTGTTTAATGCTTCTTTTCAACAATTTCGCTGTTCTGTTTATGCTCGTATTTGAAATTGCAGAAAACGTGTTATGTTTTTTCTTTGCTCGAAATTCCATTTTTGTTTCTTTTTTCTTTTAATGATGACGATTTAAAATACTTCATAAAATAACCTCAGAGTAACACTGGTTAATCTCTATGTATGTCAGCATGTTGTTAAGTTTGATTTGAGGGTGGTTAGAGCGTCGAGCTTACGATCGTGAGGTTGTGAGCTCGAATCCCGGACCGGGTTGCGTGTTGTGTTCTTGAGCAATACACTTTATTTCACGTTGCTCCAGTTCACTCAGCTGTAGAAATGAGTTGCGACGTCACAGGTGCCAAGCTGTATCGGCCCTTGCCTTTCCCTTGGACAACATCGGTGACGTGGAGAGGGGAGGCCGGTATGCATGGGCGACTGCTGGTCTTCCATAAAAAAAACAACCTTGCCCAGACTTGTGCTTCAGAGGGTAACTCTCTAGGTCAGTGTCTGACCGAAGGGGGTCACCATATCACCATATCCGTTAGAGTTCTGGTAATCAACGATTTTTGGATTAAATATATTCACAGTTGCTTTGTAATTGACCTTCATTTCATACATACGTAGTTGCACAAATTTTCCCTCCCCACCACATATGTATTCGTCGTTGCTATGCGTAGTGTGGTTTGTGTGTGAGTATATATACACATATTTACATACATGGCAGTGTGGTAAGAAGTTTGTTTCCCAGCCAAATGGTTCTGAGTTCAGTACCATTGCGTGGCACCGTGGTCAAGTGTCTTCTACTATAGCTCGGGGCCAACCAAAGCCTTATGAGTGGATCTAGTTGATGGAAACTACAAAGAAACCCGTTGTGTTTATATGTTTGTATATTATTTATATATATGTGTGTGTGTGTGTGTGTGTGCGCGCACGCGCGTCTGTGTTTGTCCCCACCGGTGATTGTGTGTTTACGTCCTCGTAACTTAGCAGCTCGGCAAAAGCAACTGACAGAATAAGTATCATCCTTAAAAAAACGTACTGGTTCAAGTCATTCGATTAAGGGTCTTCAAGGCGGTGCCCCAGTATGGCCGCAGTCTAATGACTGAGACAATTAAAATATAAGAAATAAAAGATGAAAGATATAAAAGTCTCGATATAGGTGTAGAGTCTAATAATGTCTATGGTTTACTCAGACAGTTTGAATAAGCCATAAACTGGGCGATTCTTCAAAATTACTGTCAATACAATTGAGTGTGTGAGAAGGAAAGAACGAGTGAAGAGAGAAGTGGAGAGAGTGAAGAGAGAGAGAGAGAGAGATAGAGAGAGAAAGAGTGAGAGAGAGAGAGAGAGAGAGAGAGAGAGAGAGAGAGAGAACACTGATAGATTGAGTGAGAGATGTGACTATAAGGATAAGAGGTAGGGGATGGTAAACCGATGGCAGAGAGAGCAGTGTGGAAGGAGGAAAAAATACGAGAAAAGGATGGCTCAAGGTCAGCAATTTTTGAGGGGAAGGGGAAGTTGATTACGTAAACCTCAGTACTTGATTGGTTCTTATTTTATCCTTTCAGTGACGATAAAATAAGCACCAGTCGAGTACTGAGGTCAATGTAATCGACTTTTCCTTCTCCCCATTATTGCTGGCATTGTGCGAAAATTTGAAACCATCATTATTATTATTATTATTTACTAGATTAGCGGATGGCAGTATCGGTAAGATACGAACAGGATACAATATGGCACTGGTATTTCATGGCACAAGGCGGCGAGCTGGCAGAAACGTTAGCACGCCGGGCGAAATGCTTAGCAGTATTTCGTCTGCCGCTACGTTCTGAGTTCAAATTCCGCCGAGGTCGACTTTGCCTTTCATCCTTTCGGGGTCGATAAATTAAGTACCAGTTACGCACTGGGGTCGATGTACTCGACTCAATCCGTTTGTTTGTCCTTGTTTGTCCCCTCTGTGTCTAGCCCCTTGTGGGTAGTAAAGAAATAGGTATTTCATAGCATTCTTAACATTCTGAGTTCAAATCTCGACTTTACTTACATCACCCCCGAGATCGATAAAATATATACGAAATACATGTCTTATTGAGAATCCATCGACTAAAAAAAAAAAAAAAGAACAAAAAAGAAAAAAACAAAATCTGTGGCCCTGTGCCAATGTAAGAGTATTATTTACTAAATGTCCACGATGATTGATGAAGTCGACAGCTAAGAAATATTTATCTTAAGCTCATTAACTCTTTCTTTAGTCGAGCCTTTGGCTGTTTCTTGCTTTGATGCCCTTACCCCAAAACTCCTTGTCGTGGATTGTTAAAATCAAACGAAAGCTTAGAAACTAGCTGATGACTTCTAGCGACTTCATAGCCAGAGAAGATAGGTTCTACCACCTCCACTCTTTTCCCTTTTTTTTTTTATTTCTCACACCATCTCTTTGTATAATTAATTCGTCCACTTTTTCGACTAGTTTTCTTCTGGTTTATCTACGTGTCTACTTTTCAATCCCAGTATCACTTTTACTCTGTTCATTTCCCGCCATCGCCTTATAATTTTTTTTTCATGTCTTTTCCGTTGTTACCGGATTTTATTTTTGCTATTGCATCGTCCGCAGTCCCATCTCTTTCACTTTTTCTCTCCTGCCTCTTTTCCTCTCTGTGTCTTTCACCCTCTCTGTATTGGTTTTTGTAAGAATAATTTTATCCTCTCTCCCTTGTCTTTCTTATTTCTGTGATTTGCTGCTGTCGTTTAAGCCTGAGTCTGAGTGTCAAGGCTTCTTCACATCCTTTTCTCTCTCTTTATACATACATACGGATATGTGTGCGTGTATAATATATATATATATATATATATTATTATTATATATATATATATATATAATATAATATATATATATATGTATATGCATACATCATATATATATATATATATATATATATATATATTAAAAACACACACACAGATATATACATACATACATATATGTATATACATATGGATATATATATAATATATATATATATATACACACACACATATATATATATATACGTATATGCATATATATATACACACACATATATATATATATATACACACACATATATATATATATAAATATATAATAAATATATATATTATACATATATATATACACATATATATGTATAAACACATATATATATATACACACATATATATATACACATATATATATACATATATATATATGTATATATACATACATACGGATATATATATATGTATGTATGTATGCATACATGTGTGGGTGTGTCCGTTTACCGCATCTTTCCGTGGCTGTCGGTTTCATTTTTCTTTCTTTTAGATGTCGGTGATTACCATCCAAAGGAAACAGCGATGACACTTGTAATCATTCGCCATAAAAGCATGTAACAGACTACGCTTAGTTTTGATGCCAACCTCCTCTACACTCCTTAAAGGTACATGTCACATTAGTGTCACGAACTCACATAGTTCAACTAGTATTCAAACCGTGACCATATTGTCTTCTCTTCCGTCATATTACATTCATGATCACTTTATCCAGTACGTCTATTAAGGAGAGCTAAATATACACTCGGTTAATAGTATTTATCCAATATATTTATCTTTGTTTTTGTCTGCCGTTACGTATTTCGTCTGCCGTTACGTTCTGTGTTCAAATTCCGCCGAGGTCGACTTTGCCTTTCATCCTTTCGGTGTCGATTAAAATAAGTACCAGTTACGCACTGAGGTCGATGTACTTGTTTTGGTTCAGTTTTACTTACGTCTTGAGATTAAAATTTTAAAACTCAACAGAATCACAAATTTAGGAGGGAGAGAGAGATACTGTCGATTATATCGAATCCAGTAGTTAGTGATACTTTATTCTATCGATTCCGAAAGGATGACAGACGGAGCTGGCCTCAGTAGGAGTGGAAATCGGAAGGTAAGGAATTGTAAAGGAGCAAAGATAATAATGTTAATCAGTTGTTATATCCCACCATTGTTTGTATTGCCATATGTAACTTTTGAAGTCTTACCTTCAGCATCAACATACATACATACACACACACACACACACACACACACACATATATATATATATATATATATTACTCTTTTATTTGTTCCAGTCATTTGACTGCGGCCGTACTGGAGCACCGCCTTTAGTATTCTTATTCTTTGTAAGCCTAGTAATTATTTTATCGGTCTTTTGCCGAACAGCTAAGTTACGAGGACGTAAACACACCAGCATCGGTTGTCAAGCGATGATAGGGGTACAAACACACACACACACACACACACACACACATATATATATATATAGGTCATGCTTCTTTCATTTTCCGTCTACCAAATCCACTCACAAGGGTTTGGTCGGCCCATGGATATAATAGAAGACACCTGCCCAAGGGGCCACGCAGTGGTACTAAACCAGGAACCATGTGGTTGGTAAGCAAGCTACTTACCACACAAACACATCTGTACCTATATATATATTATATATATAATATATAATATATATATATATATATATATAAATTTCTGTGATTTTGTAATTACAATTAAGATAATTAGAATATGAGTGATAGAGATAAAGATAAGACCTAGCGGTAGATAAGGGATCGATAGCTAATAATTCTTTCTTGCATAGGAGAAATGATGACATTAGTGTTTCATATCTTCACTTAGAGCAAAAAATAGCGTAAAGGAAGTGGAGTAATTCCAATCGGAAATTGATACCAGTCAGAGTTTCTGTTTGGTGAAAACTTATCTTTGCGATGATCTCTTCTGAAAAAACCACTTCATTTCTTTTGCATAGCATTACGTGATTTGTGATATTGATGTCATTCCCAGAGTATTTAACGTTGTAAGGCTCGAACTGAAAAATCTGTAGAATCTGTATTCCAAGAGAAACGTATCCTAGCTCCCAAAACTTCTAGCCTTCTTTTATCTTAAAAACAAGGTGTTACTACAAAATTATCATTGTGAAAGGAAAACGATTGAAATAATTTTCATTCTTTGATTTGTTGTTGTTACTTAATCTCAAGTCGACTCTAATAATAATGACATGTGAACAAACATGTCCGAGACTTGTCTAACCCATTTTGTTAGCGTGGCACTCACATCGGTTGGTTCATTAGTTGGAGTTTGATTAATGAATTGTACATATATTAAAGCAGTTCTTCGGGTTAAAGACAAGAGAATATGAAGCAGTTTCAAAAAAGACTGACGCGTCTAACTTCTTCGTATTTCGAATGCGATCGCTCCGGCAAACGACCATGCTTGTAGAGAATTAATTGAAAATAGTTGACACTGCTAGTAAAGACATATTAAGCATTACACCGTTAACTTCGACCTGTCAAACTCGTCCTCTTCCGCACAAAAGCCTCATTGAAACTTGAAATATTGAACATTCCTTTCATAAAATGCACGTTAATAATGATGATGAAGATGATGATGATGGCGTCAATGATTGCTTTCTTCGTGAGTCTTACAAGCAGGAAAAAGAACAAACAAACATGCATGTATACATACATACATACAAATATGAGAAGTGTTAATTACATAACTGTATTTATAAATGTCTTATAAAAAAAAACGCACGCATATATGCACACGCACACGCATACATACAGAGCGAGAGAGAGAGAGAGAAAGAGAAAGAGAGAAAGAGAAAGAGAGAGAGAGAAGCAGATATATAAATAGATAGACAGTGAGATAAATAGACAGGGAGACAGACAGAGAGAGACAGAGACAGACAAATAGATAGATAGATAGATAGATAGATAGATAGATAGATAGATAGATAGATAGATAGATAGATAGATAGATAGACAGATAGATAGATATTAAAATATGTTACTTGATGAAAAAGAAAAAAGATACTGGAAGAGATCCACTCAGAAAAGCTCGAAACATCCCGAAAGCTTCTAACCACAAGGTATCCTTCCCCCACCTGTTTTAGGTCAACAATGTTATTTTCCACGGTTATTTATTTATTTATTTATTTATTTATCTATTTATTATTTATTCCTTACTCCAGCAGATTTTATGATATTTCACTCATAAATCAATTTCCTCTTCTCCACCCATTTCTATTCAGAATTGTCCGTCTAGCAAGCATGTCACTCCGCCATAATTAAAGATTTTATCGGCATTTCCAGATGCAAATGTTGTATAACGATGCTTCAGATAATAAAATATCATAACAGAAATAACTATCAAACTAAATAAATAAATACATAAAATGCAATAAAATAAACAGCTGCATAAAAAAAAATAATAATAAAGTGGTGGTTGATGCAAAAAAGATATGCTTCCTTTCTCTATTATTCGACATGGCTAATAGTTTTAATTATCAATTTAGGTGTATTTGTGTGCATGTGTGTACGTTGATATCTGCATGTGTGTGTGTGTAGGTGTTTGTGTAAGTGTTTTGTTGTTTTTTGTCCAAAATAGCAATTACATGAGAAATTATTACAACTCATTCAAAACTGATATAACCACTGTCTTTACAATTTTATTTTTTATAATTTTTTTCCTATTCCAAGCTTTATATATCATTTTAACTTTTATTTTTAATTTCAATTCATATATTTTCTGTTGGAATAAAAGTTACAAATAATTTAATGAATAAAGAAATAAGCCATTCGCAAAAACCAATCTCTCTCCCTCTCTTACTTTCCCTTCCTTATGTAGATATACCCACGCGCACACACAAACATACATGTTTGAATTTACATAAGAACTCAATACAATAAGTAGTGTATAAACATTTATTAATTTGATCCTAAAGTTTCCCTCTGTAGCTACTCTTGAGTTTCTGCTTCTCGGAGAGTGTACTAATAGTTTTAATTGACCAATTTCCTAATTGCTACTTCTTTTATCGACCTAATTGCTACTTCTTTTATCGACCTAGAAAGGTTCAAAAGTAAAGTCGAGATTTCGACAGGATTCAAATTCAGAATATCAAGGGAGATAACTAAACACCACAAATATATATTTTTCTATCGTTCAACCCACATATATTGGCCAGTTAATTTGTCTGTACTAATAATTATTTCTAAAATGGACACAAGGGCCAGAATTAAGTGAATGCGTTTGTCGATTAAATCGACTCCTGTACACGATTGTTATTTTATTTTAGCGACCTTCAAATGACGTTGAGCAGAGTTGGCATCGGTCTGGTTTCAACATAGAATGTAAGGAATCGGAACAAATACCGGGAGATATTCTGTTAGCTCTAATAATAATAACTTGCAAAATCTTGTGGAAATTACACGTTTTATAGATGGTGTTATTTCTATTTTGATGCATAGATTTTTAGATCTTTATACCATTGTTTCATCAAATTAAAGCCTTCGACTTCGTCTTCGATGCTTTTTTTTTTCCATCTCGTTATGAAAGTTGTTCAGAGAGTTACATGCAAACTTTTACGATTCCATAAGCTTAATGAAAGCGTAACGCTCAAACTTGTTTTAGTTTGCAAAAAAGATTTCAGTTATGTCTACGAAGGCATAACACTGATTTCGTTTTATTAAACGAATTTGTTCCGTTTTATACAAGAAATTTAAAAAAATGTTGATAATGTCTTCAGTTTCCTTCCATAGTTAGGTTTCTTGTAAGCATAACGCTCGAACTTGTTCCGTTCTGTTAAAAAATTGATTTCCTTCCGGAGTTAGGCTTTCGAACGCAGGATAATATAAAAGCAGTATAATATTATAGATAATAATAATAATAATGATGATAATAATAATAATAATATAATAATAATAATAATAATAATAATATAATAATAATAATAAAAATAATGATAATAATAATGCGTTCGTGAAGAAAGCAGTGGAAGTAACGATATTTTTTTTCTGTTTACTTAAAAGACTATGGTTTGATTCCTGCCTTTGAAGGAAACCTAGCGCAAATCGCAGCATGTAATAGAGCCAAGTCATCCGTAGGTCTCATCCCTGGGAGTACATCATAGCGAACGCTAGGAACCTTGACATTAGAAAATTTTTCAGAAGTGCCATCCTTTTGAAGAATATATAATTAAACGCAGGTTAACATAATGTAGTGATTCAAAAACAAATGTTGATCAATTGAAATTAAATCAGGATTGAGAAGAACAATAATTTATTTTTCCCTATTCTTTCATAACCAAGTATGTTCCATACAAACTTGCGCTGACTTCATAAACAGTAACTTCAAAAAACATTTTCCATTAGCTCAAACGTGAACTTCCTCTTCAGAACCAGATACTTCAGATCTCCACCTCCAACAGAGCTAGTGTGTGCGCAGCCCTTAAGCTTGCCACCCGTCCCGCTCTCTATACAGACCCAAAAATGCCTCTCTGCCAAAAAAAAAAAAAAAAATCATCTGGGACGGACCACTTTCTTGCCTCCACTAGCTAACTTCTGCTCCTACAAATTCTGTATCCCAACGAAGATGAAGTATGGTCCACAATGGAGCAAACAATAACCTGGGTCGGTGATACAAATAAACAGACACCGGCATTCAAAGAGTATTCAGCTGATTGTCATGAAATCGTTCACAAATGCATCGCATTTTACTGCCAATAGATACCCCCACCATTCTTTCTTTATTTCTTTCTGCTTTTCCTACGGTTACTATAACATTGCCTTTGACCCTCAGAGCTTATTGATCTCGGGACACCGCCACTCAGACATCCCGGACTCTCATCACTTCTCTATTTGTCACCCATATTGTGTCTATCTTGTCAGGGCCCCCAACAAACCATTACACTCAATCCTCTGAAATTTCGTCCCTGCACAGGATTTTTTCATCGAGATGCAACTTTTCAAGAGGAACTTTAACTGTGGCGATTTCTTCGATACTGGATACCAAGTGAGGTCACAGAGCAGATATTAATAAAGAGATAGATAGATAGATAGACATAGAGAGAGAATGTGTGAATGAGCGAGTGAGTGAGAGTGGGAAAAAGAAAGAGGAAGAGACAAAAAGATATCAACCAACACACGGAAAATATATAGTAGAATCCTTACTGTACTTAAAAATAATGCCTATCGCACAATTTGGCACGTGACTCTACAATGAATCACTGTGTTGGAGAGTCCATTGGGAGTTCTTGTCAAACTAGAAACCTTTCCACACCAGATGTGCACATCTAAGCAGTCCATATCATTTTATTTTATTTATATATTTATTCATTATTATTTGTTTTTTTTTCATCGTTCACTCCTTAGTTCATCTTTTCGTCCCCTACCTTCCCTTGCCATGCCCCGATAGCACATTTGAGGATTAGAAACTTATATCCATAAAGTATAAATCTGGTGAATTGTTATCAAGTTATTACAATCATACTTAAAAACCGTGTCGGCAGTCGGACAGTCCAGACGCCGGTAGACTGACAGCCAAACTGACAGAACAGTTAGTCACAAAACACACATACACACATACACACACACACACTTTCTCTGACAAACACGGCTGTGGCTGCTGTGCGCGCACAAGGACGCACACAGCCACGTAGTTTTTGCTTAATTAGCACGGCTATGTTCCATTTGTTTTTCATCTACTACGGTCATTCATCTGTGCACAGTATAGTACTTGCCTATTAATGTTGCGTAGTTCTTTACTTTCAAAACGCATTCATCCAATCCTATACATGTATTTTATCTTTATCTTTTATCTTTTAATTGTTTCAGTCATTCGACTGCGGTCATGCTGGGGCACCACCTTGAGGAGTTTAGTCGAACAAATCAATCTTGATTCTCAAGCGGTGGCCGCGGTGGTGATAAGCAAAGATAACATACTAACACACACACACACGCACACACATGTATATATGAGTGTTTGTGTGTACTTGTTTCATTCATTTGACTGTGGCCATGCTGGAGCACCGCCTTTAGCCGAGCAAATCGACCTCAAGACTTGTAAGCCTAGTACTTATTCTATCGGTCTCTTTTGCCGAACCGCTAAGTTAAGGGGACGTAAACACACCAGCACAGGTTGTCAAGCCATGTTGGGGGGGGGACAAACACACACACACAAACACACACACACACACACACACACATACATATATACGACGGGCTTTTTTCAGTTTCTGTCTACCAAATGTGTGTGGACACAAGGCTTTGGCGGCCCGAGGCTATAGTAGAAGACACTTCTACAGTGGGAGTGAACTCGGAACCATGTGGTTCGTAAGCAAGCTACTTACCACACAGCCACTCTGAAAAAATGAATGGTAAATCAAATTAGTGTAGGTAGTGGGTAGCGATTTTCTTCACTACTTCAGGGAGTGACGACCCTGCCTGACACGAGGCTCGGGCTCAGCTGGCTCCGGCTGACAGTATCCAGTATAGGCCCCTATCCAGGGTTACGGAAAGGAGACAATCTTCAAATAAATCCGGAGTGGAGCCCCGTAGTCGGTTTAGTGTTCGATTTAACATTCTTCCGGCAGCTCCTGCAACCAATCTGGTGCCAAACGTCATGCTCTGCACTCCTTTGAACTACGTCAGCAAGTCGAGTTAGGAATCCTGATGATTGGGTTACCCAGGATTTTCTTACATCTAGCCCATGCCTATGCAAGACTGGAGAGGAAACTGGAGAGGACATGAAATATAAAAACCAGACAGGATTAGTTTATGCGCAACTCCATTGTCTCCCGAGAAAAGAGGATGCCAAAAAAAAAAAAGTCAAATTGATACATTCGTCAATGTTATCGAATGGTTGTCTTTTGAGATGTGACATCGATCATCGCTTGTTACTAAAAGAACGCTGGTTCACACATACAAATATTCACATACTTCCCTGTACACATACACACATATACTCACATAGAGTTGAAATGCTGTTTGATTTTTCTTCTCAGCGTTGAATGTTCACCATCCTACTTCCGTTGAACACACACACATTCACATATCTCCCTTTTACATACACATATATACTCCCAGCGTTGAAATGCTTCCACTACCAGTTTGCCATCACCCCTTCCTTATTCATCTATCACCCCTTCTTTTCTCATTCATATGAGTGCTATTATAGTAGATAATAGGATTCTTAAAACATCGATTGCCTATGAGGGCCCAACCGACCAAAACAGAAATCAGAGGGGTCCATAGGAAAAAAAAAATTATTGAGAAACACTGCTGTAAACCAATGAAATTTTAACCCTTACACACATAAAACAGTTCAAGAGGTAAATCTTTCCCCCTTATTCTTAGAGAATCTAACATATATCATCAAAGATAACAACGACGATGACAGTGATGATGTTGATGATGAGAGTAAGAATAACTTCGCCTTACAACAATATCAACAGTTGTAACGATAATAAACTAATATATACACGGAAGCGCACACCAAGCGTGTGCACGTTATCATAAGAATATTTGCAATACATACGCGCACACAAGGTTTAAGCTCACCGCCCTCTACCGCGTCGTATTGATGTATAAGCGCATGCGTATGCGTCAGCTTGTAAGTGTGCGCGTGCGCGTCAAACTGTGTGATTTGATTTCTATTCAAGCTGTCTAATTAACCGGCAAGTTACGGACAATTTCACTATTAGTAATTTGTTATATATGTATATACACCAGCATCTCTCTCTGTACCATATATATATATACATCTAATTTAGGATAAAATTTTTCGAAAAAAATTCTATCAATGGCCAGCATATTAAAAAATACCTTTAAAGGTAAAATTTATAAACAATTTATAAGT
>NC_042998.1:179623798-179636298 GCF_006345805.1 Octopus sinensis
ACACACACACACTCACACATACATATGTAGATATACATATTTGTGTGTGTGTATATATATATATATATACACATATATATGTATATATACTGACACATATATATGCAAAGAGAAATTCATGTACACAAACTTCTCTCATCTTCAAATATAGATGCAGGTGCGTATGTTGTGTGTGTGTGTGTGTGCAGGAAGGGGTTGCGTATTACTATTGTAAGTGCATTTCCTTATAATTACCCTTCTTCCACTCTATCCCCCCCCCACAAACCTATACATACATATATGTGTGTCTGTATATGTCTGTGTAGATTGATAATTATATATATATAAATAGGTACATATATATAATTATACACATACATACATGTAAATATATATATATATATATATATATAGTAAATCAAAAAAGAAGAGCAAACACAAAAGAACAACAACGCGAGGACACGATACATGTACAGTATTAGCAGACGTTCAGGGAAGGAAAGAAAGTCTAACGTTTCGAGCAGACGCTCTTCTTCAGAAACAGAGGGAAGTCCAATAGAAGGAAAGACGGAGGATTTTCTTCCTCCGTCTTCCCTTCTTTTGGACTTTACTCTGTTTCCGAAGAAGAGCGTCTGTTCGAAACGTTAGACCATCTTTCTTTCCTTCCCTGAGCGTCTGCTGATACTTTACATGTACCACGTCCTCGCGTTGTTTTTTTTTTTTTTTTTTTGGATTTACTATATACCATACGCTCACATGGACCCCGGCACTCTGACTGACTTTAGAGTACCTAATTCGCGGAATTCGTTCTATCATCGGATTACATTACCTTGTTCATTCGTAATACACCATTTCTGCACCTTGATTGTGAATCATTATATATATATCATCACCAACATCATCATTTAAAATCTGTTTCCATGCTGGCATGGGTTGAACTTATATAGATAAATACAAATAAATACAAACATTTGGGTGTATACATGTTTGTGTATGCTCGCACACATATATATTAATACTATACCAAATGGATTAATGGTTAAGGTTATACACACAAACACACACGAAGTGTGCTGTGTATTTTAACATTGTACATTTGTATTACACAGTCTAGAAACAGAACAGTATACGTACACTGTCAGGAAAAGAATCATACATTTCTGGTTTGCTGTTTGTATAACTAGCTCTACCAGATAAACAAGGCTGTACTCTCCCTTTTCTCCCAACACACACAAACACACACACACACACATTTAGTCACTTTCTCATTTGCTTGGATTTTATTTGTTCACAACGCCGTCGAGTGTTAGACTGGAATTTGTGGACACCTGAGCTCCATAGAAACAGAAAAAGGCTCCTTCTCCTGATGTTCAGGATGACAAAGATATCTAATTTTGTTCTATCGAATGACGAAAATAAACCTTAAAACACGAGATGGGACAACAATACCAATAACAACAAGGACAGCGACAATGATAACGACAACTGCAAAATATATATATATATATCATTTCCCCAACTTTCTTATCAATCATCATGAATAATTTTCACATAGGAACGTTATCTCGGAATCTTAGAAAGATTGTGATGTTCTTAGCAATAGATATTTTAATGGGCTTATAACCACTGAGAATTGAAAATAGTTCTATTACTTGGCATAATAACAAAGGAAAAGGAAAGAGATAAAGAAACGGGATTGGACGGGAGGTATGATGCCGGAGCACAGAATAGAAAATTGGTATGCAATTTCAAAATATACAGCGCTATGATCGAATCCTCTTATACTCTTGAGGATGACTGAAAAACCGTTAAGTAAAATAAAAGGATAGAGTTCGGATAAACTAACTATATGTTGCGCACCATAAGTAATTCTATGAACTGATTACCGTTGGTGTCGTTTACTGAAATGTGTTTCAAGACGATAAGTATAATCTATGGTTGTTTATATCAGCTTACATGAAAGAAACCGCCACTTGCTTAAACAATGATGATAAGAGTTCGTGCCATAAATTAGTAGCGGTATTTGGGATAGTACTAGTGGCGGTTTGCTGCGAAAGTTAGTGGAGTTTGTTATATTTAAAGGAGGCAGGTTCCGATACTATATAATCGTTCGTAGAGTAGGTTAAGTTTCATTTCTCTACTCTAAACAGGCTCAAAGTAAATTATCACATTCTTGAGAGAAGCAATTCTTTGTACAGTTCATTTTATCCTTGAAATCTCTCTCTCTCTCTCTTTATATATATATATATATATAACCGTGACCGACCAGGCTATCAGATGTTGCTACACATCGCTGGTCACAATACGCTTCGCATTGTTTTAGCATTCAAATGACGCCACCCCGCAGGCCAACAGAAGAAAGAGTGAAAGTTGTGGCGAATGAGTACAGCAGGGATCGCCACCACCTCCTGCCGAAGCCTCGTGGAGCTTTAGGTGTTTTCGCTCGATTAACACTCACAACGACCGGTCTGGGAATCAAAACCGCGATCCTACAACCGCGAGTCCGCTGCCCTAACCACTGGGCCATTGCGGCCTCCACACACACACACACACACACATATATATAAACAGTATCGAACACACATAAACAAAGTATGTGCTTTGCTAGTTCGTGGGTAGGGTGCGTTTATATGTCATAGACAAGCGAGATGATTCACATCAGCTCCAATTCAGGAGCGATAGACATCGATGTTCTTGCATTTTTGTGCCTTGTCAATAACGCATACACGAAACGTGTGTGTGTGTGTGCGTGTAGTTCTTTTTCTCCCTGAGTGCCGAGGACTTAAAAATCCTCTTGTATTCTCTTCTACATTTGGAGTATTGCCATTGAAATTGATACCCAAGAATTTGGGTACTTGTTGAAGGACTTGTCGTGTCTATAATTTTTTCGGGTCCTGAATGGCCAACATATTGCTTTTATCATTTACAGAGAGTGGGATTTGAACGCATAGTACACAAGAACGAAATAGATTCCGCAATGTATCGCATTCAGTATTCCAATATTCTGCCAACCCACGTCTCAGCTGTTTTATTTATCGACATCAAAAGGATAAAAGTAAAGGAGACCAAAGCGAGATTCGAGCCTAGAGCGTACAGAATAGGAACAAATACCTCAACGAACTCTTTCCGACGCTCTCACAACTCTGCCAATTCAACATCAAACGCACACACACCTCCCATTCTCTCTCTTTCTCACTCTCTCTCTCTCTCTCACGATATGATGTGAAGTCACGAAGCCTCGTGGAAAAGGTGATCGATTTCCACACCGACTGTTTTGTTGTGTTCTTGAGCAAGGTACCTCATTTCACGTTGCACCAGTTAATTCGCGAAGCTTAGTATTGGTACTGTTCTTTCTTTCTTTCTTTCTTTCTTTTTTCTTTCCTTCTTTCTCTCTTTCCTTCCTTTCCCTTCTTTCTTTCTTTCTTTCTTTCTTCCCTTCCTTCTTTCTCTCTTTCCTTCCTTCCTTCCCTTCCTTTCCCTTCTTTCTTTCTTTCTTTCTTTCCTTCCTTCTTTCTTTCCTTCCTTCTTTCTTCCTTCTCTCCTTCCTTCCCATCTTTCTTTCTTTCTTTCTTTCTTCCTTCCTTCTCCCCCCCACTCTCAGAGTGTCTATATCTGCTTGCGAATACATAGGCAAATCACAATCAGCGAAAGCACACTACATATTACCAGGTCGTACTCACTTGTGAGTGCTGGCTATGGCTATAAATATAATATGTGTAATCTATTCGTATAAATGCCCGTAAATTTGCAAGTTAAGCTAACTGAGCGCCGACTAGCAGTCGGTGTGGAAATCGGTCGCCCATACCCACTAGGCCTCGTGACTTCACATCACATCATGTCATCGGCCATAGATTGACGTTGTGTGGATAGCACCTGTTATTCAAAGGACAATCCGGACACACGCTGTATCACGCAGAATCTACTAGACTACAATCGTGAATATACGTGTCTATTGAGCAGTTTTCGTATTCGTTGATCGAATAACTCGAATACGCACCGCCGAAAGCCACTTATAATCATAAGCAACTAGAAGGTGGTCTCCCAAAAAAAGTAAAAAAAAATCGCATAAATATTCTTGCGTAGACAAGATTTCCGTAACAAAAATCACAATACATAATAATAATTCGTGGTTAGTTAATTCTGATATTTATACAGGCTGACACGCTCTTAGATACTCAGGGGAACAAAACCCTCGCATACTCGTTAGCTTACATTCAGACATACATATACAAGAAAAAAGACATAGTATTAGAGTTACTCTGACACATACTAAGAGAACCTTTCACAAGCATTTACGCACGTATTCACTCACTAACGCATATATTACCATATGTATATATATTACATATATCTATAAATATATATGTAAAAAAAAATATTTACACGTTTACACAAACATATATATATTTTTCCGACATAAACCCATATTCATTTACTCGAATAAACATAAATTTACGATCTACATACATCACTAGCATACATATTAACACATAATCAATAAGATCCAAGCTCACACACGCGCAAACATACACTGATATAAGCAGACGTATTAGTACTTTCTCACAGGTACCCATATGAGCAAATACAGGCTTATAATATATATATATATATATATATATATATCAATAGCGGTCCACTTACAAATAGCGCCATTAAATGAAACTAATACGCCATATTTGACAGTCGTAACAAGAATATATCACAAATTAAAGCGGGAAATTTCAAGTAATAAATCTTGATAATTTGTTTTATTTTTCTTTCTCTTTAAATGTATAATATATTCTATCACACACAGACACGCACGTACACACACACACACGTCTGTATGTATATGATATATGAAATTTATCTTATATCTTGTCTGTTAGCTAGGTGATTTTGTACATATATACATGCACACACACACAAATTATATATATATATATATATATATATATGAAAGAGAGACGTTTAGACAAAAATACAGCATCTTTATATGTGTATACACACATACATGTATAAATACATACATATAAATATATATGTGTATGTGTGTGTGTGTGTGCATGTTCCATGATATATCACATGTGATTTATCGTTTATCTTGTCTGTTAGTATGATATACAAATATCTATCTATCTATCTATCTATCTATGCACACACACTCATGTATACATATACACAATTATGGTCTTATGATAGATTTTCTTTTAGCATTTAGTAATATTTATCGATATACTATCTTATATTACCTTCCATCTCATACTCTTTCTCTCATTACACACACACACACACACATACACACACACACATACACACATTCACACATACGTTGTATCAGCTCCATGTTTGTCCAATTTGTATTGTATTCTCGCGTAAGACTTTGTAACATTCATTCAATTTCCTTTTTAAAGAATCCAATATTTACTTATCTCCAAAAGGTCTTTACGATCTGAGTTCAAATTCCGCCGAAGACAACTTTGTCTTTCATCAGTCTGGATAGTCTTTAGTATAAAGTACGACTCGAATAATGGAGGTGATATAATCACTGCTATTATCGTTGTCGCATTAAACCTTTGAGCCCTGACCTCCTGAATCTTATTTTACCATATACCCGGCACTCCACCGGTGCTGCAGTATAAAGCGGTGTCACGGTATAGAGAAAAACAAACCATCCACCGGTAAACCAGTTTTACGGGTTCAAAGGGTTAATAATATTGTTTTTATGGACCTGTACATGTTATTGTTGCCGCCCTTGTCTGTGTCGTTGTTGGTAGTGTTGCTGTTAAACACATTTGTGTGCAGACATATGATCAAAGATATTCCAGTATCCCATCTTTAACCATTGTACTTTTTCTTTTTGGAGACGAGTCCTCCGTTCAACCTACGGCAGCATGGAAGGCGGACGTTAAATGATGATGTCGATAATGGTGATGGTGATGAGAGATATGTTTTTCCTATGCACTCCTTCATTCCTATTTTACTCAGGTTGACCCTCAAAGCTTAAAAAATCCTATTATATTTATATAATTAAATATTAGGAAATGTATTTAAAAAATTGAGATATTTTGTGTTGTAGAAGAATAATCATAAATTTTAACAAAATTTTAAGTGGGCCCCAGTTGAGAACCACTAATCTAAAGCATCGTTCTTTCATGGAAGTGGGAGTATGATTTGAGTAAGATCTAGCTGCTATATCTAGCAGTTCGGTGGCTACATTGCAACCCCAACGTTATTTCAGAAGATTATATTGTTGTCATTGTAAGTTACTGCTGAGTCAAAAGAATATCGGGCGTATCTTTTTTGTTTTATTGAATTTTTTTATGTTGAGCAATAGACATGAGTTGTTGTTGTTTGTTCCTTCTCGAGCCATGCCTGGCTCATAAGGGCCGGTTTCCCGGTTTCTTGGCGTATAGGTTCCCCACCTGGACGGGACGCCGGTCCGTCGCAGGTGAGCTGCAAGATGCAGGAGGAAAGAGTGAGAGAAAGTTGTGGGGAAAGAGTTAGCAGAAGTTTCGCCATTACCTTCTGCCGGAGTCGCGTGGAGCTTAGGTGTTTCGCTCATAAACACACACACACACCACCCGGTCTGAGATTCGAACCCGCGCTCCCTCGACCGCGAGTCCGCAGCTCTAACCACTAGGCCATGTGCCTCCACAATAGACATAAGAGAAAAGAGTGAGAACTACGTTATTGATAAACTTAAGCACATTACATTTCTTTATCACCTTTCCAGTTAAGAACTACACAAACTGTCACTCTGTCGGTTATGACGACGTGGGTTCCAGTTGATCCGATCAACGGAACAGCCTGCTAGTGAAATTAAAGTCCGCGTGTCTAAGCACGCCACAAACAAACATAATCTTAACATAGTTCTCAAGGAAATTCAGCGTGACACAGAATGTGACAAGGATGGCTCTTTGAAATACAAGTACTACACAGTTTTTACCAGCTGAGTAGACCGGAGCAACGTGAAATAAAGTGTCTTGCTCAAGGACACAACGCGCCGCCGGGAATCGAACTCACAACATTTACGATCGTGAGCCTAATAGTCTAACCACTAAACCACGCGCCTTCACACTACATCAACGCCGAGACTACCCTTACCATTACCAAAGTAACAACAGTAACATTATCTCTACCAGCATCACACCAACTTCTGCTCCTTCAAATTTTGCCAAACTCTTTCCGCATCCCGTCCAAAGACTATATGGTATTCTCTGTTCTCTTCAGCTAAATATCTCTCTTATTTTTGTTTGTTTCTATACAATGGTTAACCGACGTAATGGAAGAGAGGAGAAAAAGAATATTTGAAAATAAAAGAATGAAAAACTTTCTCGCTCTCAAAAAAAAAAAAAAACAATAATAGTTTAAACAAAATAAAATATGATAAAGTTTTAGAGTACGTTGTTATAAATGAAGATGATTTTAGAAAAAAAAATGAAGGATAATGAAATAGATTTAATGAAGGCAAAAGAAAAAGAGAAGAAAAAATATGAAAATCTTAGACGAGGGGAGAGAAACTATGTGTTAACGGTGTAAAATAGTTTAGTATCAAAATTGAAACACGCGTCAAGAAAATTAGAGAACATCTGCAGAAAAAAAGGCAATGTGAGAAATTGAAGCGAAAAATATCAGAAGAAAGTAAAAACATAAGAGCAGCAACAGCAACAACAACAAAAACAACAACAATAATAATAATAAAGCAATCATAAAAATGACAATGATAACGCCAGGAACAAGAGCAACATCATCAAAATCCACAATGTATTAGAGTCAGTACGCACTCAGGCATAAGAAAAAAAGGCGAAAAACAATATAAAACAAGTTATAAGGAAAAAAAAAAGAAACAAGAGAGAAAGTGAGCGAGAGAAAAAAAGAAAGGTTGAAAGACAGGAAGACAAAAAAAAAAAAACAGAATGAAGAATAAATTTCTTCAATTCTGAGGAAATTTATCAATCCACCCCTTTTCTTTTTCTTTTCTTATTTACCCTCACCAAATTCATTTTAACTTTCTCGAAGGACATTCAGAAGCGCTGTTGTATGATTACCTTTCGCGAAATCACTAGCAAATTGGTTTAATATTACAGAGAAATGTTTGAAAGGAAACAAAAGAAAGAAAAAAAAAATGAATTGAATTAAATAAATAAAAAAAAAAAAGATAGAACATCCCAACAATAAATAAATAAAAGAAAACTTTGCTTGGCAGATAGAAATCGAATCTAATTCTTTCTTTAGATTGCTTAATTTATTGCGTTTCTGTTCTTTGCGGAAAAGGAGAAAAAAAATACCCTATATTCTTTATTATTATAATTTTTTTTTTCTCGTACTGGGTATTGACTGTATTTGCAATTTATTTCGTTTATTTTGTGGTCAAAAAGACTCAGCTTTGTTGGCAAAGTGAAAATAAATAAATAAATAAATAGATAAAATAACTCTGTTTTATGAGTAAGCGATGTCACAATTGTAGAATTTGTAACAAAACAATACAGTTGTATAAGATCAGTAAACGATATCAAAATTATCGCAATCGCTATAGTAAAATATTTTTCGTAAAAATGCTGGGAAACTAAATATCAAGGCTTGTGCCTAAGTAACAAATCAATAGTTTTAGTGATGCAATGAGAATAAACCACATCAGATTTTTCGCCTCTTGAGTCCAGGAATTCAAACCTTGTTACATGCGATTTTCAAAGTCCCTGGAGCAATGTAATAATTCAATGTCTTTAGGGAAGTAGATAGAATCAAAGAGACAGCTCATGTGTTAAGCATTTGTAATCTGTCGTGTCTGGGTATCTAATCCATTTGGTTATTACCCTTGATACTAAATATAAAATACAAGATCTGGAAGGGACATTTTTTTCATAGATAACCATGTTGCTCTTTAACAAATTTCATGTTAATTCTTTCTAAAATGTTGATACCCTTTATGTTTTTGGACGCGCATATATTCTCCCCGACCTCTCTCTCTGCCTTTCAAATATATATATATAAAATAGTAGCATAGGTTTGTGTTTGGAATCCAAATATTTTCGCAGTTTGGTTTACCATTATCTTGCTGGCGAGTGGCAATTTCAATGTGTAGAGCAGGAGATGAGTTCCCAGTATAGTGAGACATTGAACCGGTTTCGATTCTTGGTCAAAGCGACTATTTTTGATTCATTCCACTAATGTTCTAGTAAACGGAAGAGTCATGAATATCTCAACATCCCATTCCACAACCGTTAAAAATACAAAACCTTTGTGCCTTGTCAAAAATTAATTATTTTCCATGAATTTTCTGATTATTTCGTAAATAACAAAATTGAAATTTGTGAAATAAAAAAAAATAATAATTGGATGAGCAAATGAAAATAAAAAAGTTACTAAATAAATCAGCAAAATATATATAAAAAAATGTTGATGCTAACGGCGGGAATTACAAAAATAATTAGAAAAATAATTCCAAATGTTTTTGTTGAAGTGATACAAAAATGTTTTAAAGTTGTATTAAGGAAAAGCAAAATTAAACAAAACAAGAAAACATAAAATGAAAATGGATTTTGTTTTTAGCCTTATGTCCTCGATATCCGTCCCCCGTGATGCGCCTTTCCAGAAAGTAACAACGTTGTTTGATTCTAATTATAAATCTACTAATTCAACTGAAAAATTTCTTAAATGTGCTTAAAATTGCTGCCCAGAGGGGAAAGGCCGCAAAAAAATATAACACAACAACAATTATGTAAATACCAACAATAATAATCGTGTCCAACATAGGGGGCAATGATTTTCCTTCATAACTACTATCATTCAAATCTACATGAAGGTTTTAAAATTCAATAGAAATCTTTTACAGCTTGGAGCCATATAGCTTTTTATATCTTCTCAGGGTTTGTTGGGATTAGACAATGCCAAAATGAGTATTTACGAAGTTAATTTTGAAAAAAAAAAAAAAAATGGTCGAGGGAGTCAAAAGCTATTTTGTAAATGTTAATTCAAATACTAACATTTAATGAAATATTTGTTTTTGTACTCATTCGTTGAAAAAATAAACAGAAAACAAAATTTCGTTATAGTAAAGACCTCCTTTTCAAGTTTTCATTATTTGTCAATTAAATAGTTAATAGCTTAGCGTAAAAAAATTCTTCTTAGGTATCATCTTTTGAGCTATTTTCTCAGACTGAAATTAATAAACAACTCTGACGAAAACCATTGGAGTTAAATAATAATTGGTTGGTCTTTCGCTTTTATAACGGCTAATAGCTTTACGATTAGAAGAAAACATCACCTCCAGTAAATTATCTCAAATAGCAGTTAAACACGGCTTTTAAAAAGGAATTTAAAATACAATGCGGGTATTAAACATCCGCTGCATTGCTTCCTTTAGGAAAATTTCATGTGATTCTTAGTGGTAAGATAGCCAAAGTTAGTCCTTTCGCTAATCACGAAGGTTCTAAAATCTGTTGTTTATGTCTGATGTTTGTAGCATTAAGCAGACGAGTAACAAAATACTCATTGAAGAGAGAAAGTGGGAAAGAGAATATCTTGGGATAAAATATTTGATTCCAATTATGAAGCTAAGTAAACTGAGGCAATATGACCTTAAATGTTCAACACCACAGACGTGTGGGATCCCAATCATAGTCTGTGAGGTCTCTTCTAATGTTGACTTTTCGGCTATACTTTCATCCCCAGCTATTTAGCTAAGAGGCATTTGGTTGAGTGTGTTATGTAGAGTGCGTGAGGATGTTATGCACTGGATAATGATTCCCTGACAAAGCCCTTTGATGAAGTCATGAATTCTCGGTGAGTTTGTCTTTGAAAATTTGTTACGGTGATCCGATGAAGTCAAGGGCCGTTAAATATCTCAAGTAGTCCTCTCCGATGGTGTAGTTGAGCTTTTTGAGGTATGCTATTCTAAAAATATGCTATCCTACTTCCCAAAGTATCTTCATAAAAATCATGCAATTAATGAGTGAGTGACAAAGAATATATACATACATGTGTAAGGCGGCGAGCTGGCAGAGACGTTAGCACGCCGGACGAAGTGCTTCGCGGCATTTCGCCCGTCGTTACGTTCTGAGTTCAAATTCCACCGAGGTCGACTTTGCCTTTCATCCTTTCGGGTTCGATAAATTAAGTACCAGTTACGCACTGGGGTCGATGTAATCGACTAAATCCGTTTGTCTGTCCTTGTTTGTCCCCTCTATGTTTAACCCCTTGTGGGTAATAAAGAAACATATATATATGTGTGTGTGTGTGTGTGTGTGTGTGTGTGTGTGTGTGTGTATATATATATACGTGTTCATTACTTCAACAGCATATGCACTAAGTATACTGACAGAAGGCATGAGACAACTTACACCTCATTTAAAAGTCATATTTCTAGTCATTCCTTATCCTTGCTATTGCTGAGTTAAGTCCTAAATTAGAAAGGCCAGGGTGTTATTTGTATGTTACCATGACAGTAATTGTTATGCCATAACTCAAATCTCTTGAAAGTGTAAGCAATTTGCAAAAGCTACATTAATTCATAGAATAGGAAAACATTAATAATAAATCTATGACAATGAGTTCAACTTGACGTCTATTTCACTATAAAGATTAAATTCGAACCATTGAAAGAGAAGCTCTGCAATAATATAAGCAATATAAAATAATCGATTTATATACACATATATGGTACGGTCCATATAGACAAGTGTGTACATACTCATAACCTTGTATATCTTCACACATCATTTGTGTGTATTCTGATGTATAGGTATACTATATATATATATATATATATGTGTGTGTGTGTGTGTGTAAATTCGTGTGTATATGCACGTACACACAAAGCTTCGCGTACATATATCTCCGGAATTATGCTTAGCTTATACTTTCGTCTACACATACTCACACACACACACACATGTATGTATAAGCTTGACTTGTACACTTGCGTATCCATAAATGTTTCTGTATGTGACAAACAATAGTTAAATTCTAACACTGATTATATCGATCTTTTTAAATGTGTTATATGTGAAAAACGAGACAGCCAAGCCAAAAATCTCATCTCAAGCAAAACTCTAATTTCCTATAAATAAATAATTAAAGGCTAAAAGAAGGAAACATTAGGAAAAAATGAAAATAAAAAACAGAAATGTTTTATGTAGCTTGTTAGCTTGTGAACTTTTTGTGTGTGACATACGGTTTCAAGAGTTAAGAGATCGTGTAGACACTGAACTGTTTCATTTAAACAGGAACGTGTTATGCAGTTAAATATGTGACATTGTCCGCCTTGGTCACAGTAATGAAACTAAAACGTGTAATGCATCTAAGATATATGATTCTTCTCTTCTGGTCATATTCATATTACTTATATTATGATAAAATAATTGTTTGAGCTGAAAAGCCTAAGCTAAGAAATTGTGTTATTTTCATGTTTATCTTTATTACGGTGTTATGTAGCATCTCTGTCAGTATTACAGATTAGTTATTTTTCTGTGTATTTTTGTTGCAGTTCTTCAGTTTTGCTGTGAGATTCCATTTGCTTCAATATACGATGTAGTCCATAT
>NC_042998.1:179643798-179648798 GCF_006345805.1 Octopus sinensis
GTTTTAAGAAGCTCCAGCTTCAATAAAATATACTTTCTATCTATCTATTTATCTATTTATCAATCTACCAACCAATTGTGTATCACAGAAAATTTTAAAAGTGTAAAAAGTAAGATTAGGTTTATAAGTGGAAAGAAAAGCCTAGGGAAAAGACCACGGTAACCTCAGACAGGGGGGTAATAAACACATGGGAGTGGCACTGTTTGATTCACGACTGCAGTTCGGCCTAAGAGACGAGCTGCGGGAAAGCGCGCTGCACAAACGTCGACCACACCTGTTCACCGTTGTCTATGAAGGGCCGAAGATGCCGCAGTCTCAGCGCATGTCTGCGCATCATCAACTACAGCATGCCTAGCCCTCCATTTAGCGGGTATTGACAGCAAATGGATCGCCTAGCCATCGGAACGCTTCCCTTCCACAAAAAGCGGAAGAGTATGCATTCCAGTTTATTGATGGTAGGGTTGGGACAAGGCACGACGGTCAGACGGTTATCGATGATGGATGCGATGTACGCGTTCGACACCTCCGCCCGACATTTTAGGGATAGCTTCCTCTCGGCCCATTGCTGGGTGAGAGTAGCCACCCTAGTGGTTTTTTTTTTCTCACGATCCCTTTTCATCGGAATTTCATTTTTCTCCTTTTTTCCGAAAAGCTCTACATTGTATTTTATCCCTTCTGTGTTCGGCCCTGTGTGGTTAATAAAGAAACTTATCTGCCAATCTGCCAATGTATCTACCAATCTACCTACTATCTACCAGTCTATCCAACTAACTATCTACCAATCTACCAACCTATCTATCTACCTATCTGCCAATCTATCTATCTTTCTATCTCACTATCTACTAATCTATCTACCTATCTACCAAACTATGAGGATTAGTGGAGGGAGGTGCGACGATATTCTTGGTCAGAATCTGGGCGTCGACGAGGAACACCTGACCCACCTGTTCAGGACAAATTTCGGCCCGGGATCTATGGACAATACCCTGAGATCCCTGGCCTGGCAGTGTTATCGAGATAAGCTCTACAGGCACGGTTCGAGACACACCGTTCGGGATAAGCTCTACAGGCACGGTTCGAGACACACCGTTCGGGATAAGCTCAACAGGCACGGTTCGAGACACACCGTCCGGGATAAGCTCAACAGGCACGGTTCGAGACACACCGTTCGGGATAAGCTCAACAGGCACGGTTCGAGACACACCGTTCGGGATAAGCTCTACAGGCACAGTTCGAGACACAACGGACCGACTTGCCCGAGTTGCGGTCAGAGCGACGAATCTGTTATGCACGCACTCGTGCAATGTCTAATCATTTCGGACCTGTGGGCTTATGCCGATCGGCTGCTATCACGTGTGGGACAAGTTCACTTGTCTGCCGAGTCTATCATGAAAATTGCTCCGACACCTTCCCTTAACCGAGAAGGCATAGCAGTCTTCATCGTGCTGGTAGCCATGGTGAACATGGTGAAAGAATGTGTGGTGGACTCGAGCGAAAGGTTTAGAGACAAACACTTTCCTCTCTGGCCAATCGCTCATCAACTTTTTCAAATTCCACTTGAAAAGGAAGGTGAGAATAGAACAAGTTTTGTCTCGTGAAAGTTTCAATAAAAGATGGGTGAATGTAGCAAAGATGGTGCGTGTGAGCGACGAAACCACTTTGAGCTTGATCCTGTAAATCGAAGAGAGAGAGAGAGGAGGGGGGAGAGAGAGGGGAAGAGAGGGAGACAGACAGACAGAGAGACAGAGAGAGAGAGAAACAGAGACAGCACTTTGCTCTCATGTATTTTTCCCTCCGTGCCTGAGGTTGCCGTGCTCTTTTCCGAAGGCCTTCCTTCCCACGGATAAACTTAATCTTTCTTTTAACATTTTTAATATTTTCTGTGATGTACGATCCCTTTTGATCGGAATTTTATTTTTCTCCTTTTTTCTATTTTCAAAAAGAAAAACTCTACATTGTATTTTGTCCCCTCTGTGTTCGGCCCTGTATGGCTATAAAGAAACGTAACTACCAATCTATCTACCCATCTATCTACCAATCAATCTATCTATCTATCTATCTATCTATCTATCTATCTATCTATCTATCTATCTATCTATCTATCTATCTATCTATCTATCTACCAATCTATCTATCTACCAATCAATCTATCTATCTACCAGGTGGTGCTATTAAGTTAGACATGGCCTGGGCCAATAATGGCCGAAACCTATCAAAGTATCAAAGTATCTATCTATCTGTAGGACAGTAGATAGAGATAGCATAGGATGTCCACAATTCCACATAGTCAGCTACACGGATCACAAACTTGTGACATGTACGCTAGACTTAGGTAAGACACTTAGGCAGGGTCCCGGATACTGGAAACTAAACGCGTCTTTCCCATCGAGACAAGTTTCAGAGACCGGATTAGCACACTAGTAAAGAGGGCTTGACGGGAGCCATCATCAACAACAAATGGTGGTTTGCCCTCAAGAGAGCAGTAAAAGCAGAAGCGATTAGGTACAGCAAAGCACTAGCCATAGATAGAAATAGAGTAGAGGGTGAGCTAGTTAAGAAGCTAGAAGAGGCAATTAGAAGCGGCATCGCATCCGACGTTTTTGCGGCGAGGTTGGCCCTCGACAACACTTCAACGCCAAACACGAAGGATGTGCTGTCAGAGCTAGGATGCGTGCTCTAAGGAACGAAGGTGTTGGAGCCGCGAGAGAGGCTCGGTGGCAGAGGCGCAACAGGGCAACAAAGCCACCATTCGGTCACTGGTAGATGAACGGGCGCGAATTGCTCGAGCCAAGTAAAATGTGTGAGGCCTTTCAGCAGCATTTTGCCCGACTGTTCGGAACGAGTGGAGGGCAAGAACGTAGGGTGGACTTCATTGCCTACCTACATAGCCTACCACGACTCTCGACAAGAAAGGCAGGGTGCTGCGAAGGTGCCATCACGGCGCGGAAGTGCAGGAAGCGATGGCAGAATGCTCGAGGGACAAATCACCGGGTTTGGATGGTCTACCCTACGAGCTTTACAATTGTATTGCCAGACTTGTTTGGAGATCTCTTGCGGCGGTGTACTGCAACTGGCAGCAAAACGGGAGCATTCCTGGTTTTGTGAGCCGAGGAGCCGTAACACTGCTGAAGAAAGATCTAAACAAGGGAAATGTAATAGATAACTTTAGGCCCATCACTCTGCTTAATGCAGACTTGAAAATTTTGGCAAGGTGCTAGCCAAGAGGTTGGCGCTTGTCATCGAGAAACTGGTCGACAAGGCGCAAACATGCGCCGTGCCAGGCCGGACCATCCATGACAACCCCATCTGATGCGCTACATCATAGACAGGGTAGTTAACGAACTGGCATGGGTGGGGCCCTGATCAACTTGGATCAATCAAAAGCCTTTGATAGGGTAGACCATCGATACTTGGAGGCAGTCCATGAGAGCGGCTGGTTTCGGTCCGTCTTCCGCGGCTGGATAGCTGCCTTGTACAGAGGCATCCGTTCGGTAATTCGCGTAAATGGACATCTATCGAGACCGTCGACATTGCACGTTCGGTCCGTCAGGGATGCCCCCTCTCGGCGCTTCTATACGTATTGACTCTTGAGCCACTACTGCGGAAGCTGGCGACTCTAAGGGGCATCCCGCGAGAATTGGGATGCGGGACGAGCGTGTCTGCATACGCGGACGACGTCACCGTCATAGTGTCTAGCCACGAGCACATCGAGCTGGTCGGCGAGACACTGAAAAACTACGAAGCGGTGACAGGAGCGAAAATCAACCGGGAAAAGTCAGTGGGCTTGCGACTAGGCACCTGGAGAAGCAAGCCCATGCCGTCCACCAGCGCCTCCGTCGTGGGACGCTGGACCGACGGCCCGGTTGAGTTGCTCGGGGTCTGGTTTGGTCCGGACCTCCAAGTGGAGAAGAACTGGAACGAGATAACGAGTAGGGTGGTCACTCTCGCCCGGCAATGGGCCGAGAGGAAACTGTCCCTAAAAGGTCGAGCGGAGGTGGCGAACACGTACATCGCGTCCGTCATCTTACTACCGCCTGACCGTCGTACCTTGTCCCGACCTACCATCACCAAACTACAACGCATCCTCTTTCGCTTCTTGTGGAAAGGATGCGTCCCGATGGTCAGGCGATCCATTTGCTGTCAACACCCGTTAAAAGGAGGGCTGGGCATGCCGTGGTTGATGATGCGCAGACACGCGCTGAGACTGCGACATCTCTGGCTCTATGTAGACGACGGTGAACAGGTGTGGTCGCCGTTTGTGAGGCACGCTTCCCGCAGCTCGTCTCCATGACCGAACTGCAGTCGTGGATCCAAAAAGAGGCCGAGGAAGGGCGAATGGCACCGCGAGTGTCGCGTTGCTCTCAAGCAACTCTGCCGTCCTGGGTCGACCTTAAGTGACTTCAACACAACCAAAGCATTCTATAGGGGTTTAGTGGAGGGGAGGTACGACGACGAGCTCGGGGCGAACCTGGACGTCGACGAGGAGTACCTGACCCGCCTGTTCGGGACGACTTTCGGGCCAGGGCCCATGGACAACTTCCAGAGATCCCTGGCCTGGCAGTGCTACCGAGAAGCGCTACCCGTTCGGGATAAGCTCTACAGACACGGCTCGAGAAACACACGGGCCGACCTGCTCGAGATGCGGTCAGAGCGACGAAACCGTTCTGCACGCACTCGTCAGTGTCCAACAATTTCCGACCTGTGGGCTTATGTCGAACAACTGCGTCACGTGTGGGACGAGTCGGTTTATCAGCTGAGTCTATCGTCAATATTGTCACGCCTCCTTCCTTCAAACGGAAGGAGAGCTATTTTCATCATCCTTGTGGCTATGGCGAAAAATGTATCTGGTGGACGCGTCTGAAAGGATTGGAGACAAACACTTTCCTCTCTGGTCAATCTCTCATCAACTTCTTCAAGTACCACTTGAAAAGGAAAGTGAGAGTAGAGAGGCAAGTTTTGTCTAGCGAATGTTTTAAAAAAAGATGGGTGAATGTAGCAAG
>NC_042998.1:179653798-179656298 GCF_006345805.1 Octopus sinensis
GCGTTCATTTTCCTGCATCAACCAACAAATTTTTATTCCTGCTGGCAAAGCCCACATAAGTACCATGAATAATCTGATCGCTGGGTGCTGTCATTTGCGGAGGTTAGTCTGTTGAAGGCATCCGAATAGCGCCCTCGATACTTGCTCCATTCTCGCTTAGTCACTCGCGTTCTTTCCTGTAGTTCGAGTTGGGAATTGGGCGCGTCTCAAACTTATCTCTTTGAAATTGAACTCAGCAAAGTAAATCTCTCAGCTCTTTTGAACCAATATAAAACAAAATATAAAATATACTGCTGTACACGGTGCTAAGACAGCATATTTGACAAATTTTTCGTTCGTTACCTTACCTGAATTCAAATAATACAATAAAAGTTGGAGTGTTAAGGGCTCCCCTAAACTCCCTATACACACTATGAGAACCAAAGCGTTTCTATTGTTCTCCAACATCACAGTGTGTTCTGCAGTTCTGTCTAATCGAAACTAATATGAAATCAATTTAATATTGCATCAAATGCTAACATACAACTACAACACACGTTACGCACCTTCCTTTTAAGCACTGCTGTAAACAGCGGAAGTGAGTTAGAATGTTAAAACTTATTGTCCATACACAACAGAGCTGAAGGTCAATCTGTGCCGAGCGGTTTTACTTTGTATGTTTTAGCTTCTTTACTATGGCGACAATCCGGATACTTATTGATCAGACCTCGTAGAGTTTACTTTTGGATAAATTGCTAATCTGTCTTACACAACTTTCCCATACAACCTGGTGCATAAAATAAAATGTCCTATTCAGTGATATAACGAAACCTTTGTACAGGATTTGAAATCACGTACGCTGGATTAGTTTTCTAATAATGTATCAATTCAGCCCCTTAAAATTTCACATAGACATCAGATAAGCAATAGTTCCTGGGTTTTTTTCTTTACATATATATATTTTAGTTCACTTGTTTTCTTTTCATTTATATATTTTCCATTCGATTATTTTTGTCAGTGTTTTTATCAGTCCGGTCCGATAACTTTACGATAAATACTTAAATTCAATTATCGTTATATCATATGAAGCGAAAATCCTTATAGAAAATAAAAACACATAAAAACCAAGTCCAAAAATTTTAAAAGAAGTAAAAATAAATTAAATGTAAACATTTCAAATGTAAAGCAATCAGTTATCTTTTTACTATCGTAATTAATGTGACTTGACTTAAGTTAGACATTTTTGTGCTCTGTTGTTTAAAAAATGATTAAAAATCTCTTGTAATTTTGTAAATTATGGCTTTGCTGGAAAGTTCCACGGAACAGTTGTTATACGAGAAAAATTTATTTCGTAACTTGAGGAGAAATATGGAATTTTTCTTTAGAATTATAAAGTTTAGAATTTTAAAAGTCGGTTCGAGGTTGGTTCTGACGTTTATGACATTCCTCTGTACAATAATAATGTAGACAAAATGAAAATTTCTATAACCAGGCTAGGGAATAAATCAGTTTAGAAATGACTTTCCTAGGTGCTTCTAAACTTAAATTATTTCCCCTTAAACGACAACTATCGACAACTAAAGGAGTCCCTACACTGTTTCTGCTTAAGAGACTGGATAGTCATAGGTAGAAATTTTTGCTCGTAAGTCTACTCAGCTGGACCTGACTTGGGCCAAAGAACGACAACGATTCTCAATTGTCAGGTTTAAATTCAGACGTTAGACAACCCTTTACTGTGGCTTTACCGTTTCTATTAACGACGCTGATGTTTTAAACTCCAAGACTGACCAGATCAAACACACACATGATCAAAGATGTTCCATTTTCTTTTGTATTTCTAACAAGCTGAATGACTGCATAAAGGCTCACTCAAGAAGGCTCGTTAATATTTCGGTGAATATAAAATCAGATTCATTTTCATTAAACTATAGATTCCTTTGCATAACTAATCGCTTTTCAATGGAGAAGAAATTTAGAAACTGAAAAATTTCTATTCCCCAATTCCCTTAAATATCTAAACATTCAAGACTTCAATGATTTCTCCGAATCTAACAGAAGGAACACAGATATAAGTTTACAGCAAACTGATTTAACGAGTTCCTTTTAGAATTTCAGTTCGATCCTTTTCATCTGACATTGATATATTTAGAAATAAACGATGAATATAAATTCAGATTTAATCTTCATGTCGATTTATATGACCAACATCTTCTGTGTGTGTGTGTGTGTGTGTGTGTGTGTGTGTGTGTGTGTGTGTGTGTGGTGTGTGTGTGTGTGTGTGTGTGTGTATGCGCGCGCACATACACACACTCACACACACATGTACACCATAAAAAGTAAGGAAGTATGAAAGGTTGAAATAATTTCACCGATCGAATCTTTTGAATTTCAGCTGCAAGTAACTCTGCGCTATACTCCTCTGGATAACTGTCGTCTGCTAGCCGAGTCCATTCGAGATGCTATCTGTGATAGCTATTCTATTCCATAAATCCATACATTACAATATAAATAATTATACACA
>NC_042998.1:179661298-179663798 GCF_006345805.1 Octopus sinensis
TGTGAGTGTTTATTGAGCGAAAACATCTAAAGCTCCGCGTGGATCTGGCAGGGGATGGTAGCGACGTGTCTGTGGAGTGCTCAGCCACTTACACACACACACACACACACACATATATATATATATATATAAATGCACATGCGTGTGTGTGTTGCATTGTAAAGATTAAGACAAGCATTTTCTGATATAATACCTCAATACTTGTTTTGGAGTAACATTTACTATATGCATAGGGGCTGACTCTGGCTTCCTGGTTTGGCCCTGAGAGGAGTTGGAGTAAGGATTTATTTTAAAGTTTTAGATTTCCTTAGCCAGCTCGACAAATGGTCGTTTCGATAGCCAGTCCAACAACAAAGACGAGGGCACTTAACATCTCTGTCTACTTCACGTGGTGTAAATTACAACACAGTAGCTGCTCTGTAACATATTTCATTTAGCGAGCCGATGGTAGTCGGCTTCTCCGAAAGAAAAGGAGAAAGCAAGAATAATAATGGAAGTGACAAATAAGAAGCGAACCTACACACTCTGGAGCCATTCCAAAACATTTACATCAAACAGATGTAGAATAGTCTAGCTTCGTCGTTTAATTCACAATTTAAATCATACATTTTATATGCTTTAAATATGTTAGTGAACGTTCGAGTTAATGTTTTATTGAAACGATTTACAACTATGAGAAAACTCCTGATAGCAAAAGCAGCAACGCACAAAACTAAATATGTATAAAGTATCTGATGCATTCACATCAACATCATTAAGATAACAGAATATAACCGGGAAATTACATAGTTTTTGCCTGATTAATTTTAGACAAATCTTTTGACCTTTACGCCTTTGTGGCGGGTAAAAGTTACAGCTATAATTGAAAGACCGAAACTGCCATAAACTATTACTTAATCAGGGGAAAATATCTCTTTCACCCTCTGGGAAGTCAATATAAATTTCATCTCTAATTAATTTCCTGGTTTGGGAAAAAGTAAACTTCTTTTTGCTTGCGCGCGTGTGAAGTACACCGCGAATTTGTTAATGAACGACTCGTTCTTGCTAATTGCTTTAATTAGTATGCAAAAATATCCGATAACTTCGTGTTAAAATAGTTGGAAAAGCTCAACTTACCTTGAAAGCTACTTTTACGTGGAATCAATTTATCTGTAGGTTTGTACACTTCATATATATATATATATATATATATATATATATATATATATGATGTATAAATGTATGTAAATCTGTAAATCTTACCTGAAAAATAAAGAAAGAAACATTATATACAATTAGCAAAGCTTGTGTGTGTGTGTGTGTGTGTCAGAGAGGGAGAGAGATATAAAATTGTATTTTATCAAATTCATTGAATTTGTAGCTTCCAGTCACTGTAGACACTAATCAGACGAAATAAAGTCGGAACAATGAATCAGTAACTGGACACAAAGTGAGACGTGTTAACTGACAAGATAGATGTTCAATGATTTATAAATCAACTCATGATGGCTGCGTTGGCGTATGGAATTAAAATAAAACAATTTCACTTGGAGACTAATTTCTTAAGTTTGTTGAAGGAATAGTTTATTAATTATTCGTTTATATATCAAACAAAAATACGAAGCCATAAATTTGGGGTAAGAGTAATTAATAATGTCTATATATTCGTTTTGCAAGATTCTTGATGCGAAAGCGTGTGTTGAAACATATATTGTTGTACTTAGGGACGGTCATGTTGCCAGTTTAGCCAATAAAAACACATGCACTATATATTTGATGTTAATTTGCTTCAGCTTTATTTTTTACATTAATCGTATTTCGGCCAGAGTTCTTTCGTCCACACTTCTGTGACCTCATCAGTGGTCCTTTGCTTTCTTCTTTCTTATTTGTGTGTCTTTCTTTACTAAGGATATGTCATTTTGTCAGTTATATGGATCCCAATATTATTCGTTAGCACACCGGGTAAAATGCTTAAGCATTTTGTCCGTCTTTACGTTCTGAGTTCAAATTCCACACAGGTAGCCTTTGCCTTTTATCTTTTCGGGGTCGATAACGTAAGTACCAGCTGAACTCTGAGGTCGATGTAAATCTACTTATCCCTCCTTCGAAATTGCTAGCCTGGTATTTCATTATATTGACCCTAATCCCTGACTAGTACCATATATCCATATTTGACAAGTGTAAAGCAGTGAGCTTGGCAGAATCGTCAGCACGTCTTTACCTTCTGAGCTCAAATTCCACCGAAGTCGACTTTGTCTTACATCCTTCCGAGATCGATGGAATAAGTTTCGATGGATCGCTGATAGGGGTCGGGGATCGATGTAATCGACTTTCACTTTTCGTCGAACTTGCTGACCTTGTGCCAAAATTTGAAACCAATATTTGGCTGGCGTTTTTTCATTGATCACCCACCCACGGAGGTACTTTTCAGTTAACCTTGCTTCTAGTAAAGGGTCTATATTTTCATTCATGAATATCAATGTAGGCAAAATTTTGCAATAATCGATATGTCGCTACATCC
>NC_042998.1:179668798-179673798 GCF_006345805.1 Octopus sinensis
GGAAGAAAGAGATTTACTTTTGGGGAAAGAGTTGCTGAAATAAGAGACATGCTATATAGCTAGTTATTTGTGTGATGCAGCAGAAATGAGTAAGGCACAGAAGTATAGGGTGAAGGTTGAGAACATGGAAGTCATTTTTGCTAAAACCTGTGGTTCTCAACCATTTTTTGCCTATAGATCCCTTTAATTTCTATTTTACTCGGGTGGACCCTCATAGCCATTTGATATATAAAAGAAATCTTATATATTCATAATTAAATATTATCAGGAAATGTATAAAAGAATTAAAATATTTTGTGTAATGTAGAGGTATAACCAATTTATTGGACATACATTTCAAGACCAAAATCTTATATGGACCTAAAAGGGTCATATGGACCAGAGTTGAGAACAGACTGGTATAATCCAGTCTGAGGTTGAAGATATGACTATGTGGTCTGTGGATGCCAATTGCTTAAGAATTCAGCATCATAGATGCATGACAACATTATATACCCAGTATTTAATATATCAACATTTAATAAAGAAAAATATGGGCGATACTGTGTCAAAATGTATAGGTGGCAGGGCAATAAACTAAGTACATATGTTATTTGCCTCTACGCTCTTTGTAAGAATTGGTTCTGGATTGGCTTCGACTTTTTTTTCTTCCAGTTTAGAGAGAATTTGCACCAGCTCTACAGTGCAGCCGTTACGTTGATTTATATCTCAACTCTAAGGAAAAGAAAAAAAGGTTTACATAAAAAAAAATACCATGGCAAAAGCGTTTGAGCGTCGAATAAAATTTGTTGCTCTACGTTCCGGCTCTATACGCCCTTTGTTCAAATCCTGTCATTTTTACCTGTTGTCCTTCATGGGTTCGATAGAATAAAGTACTAGTCAAATACGGGAGTTGGATGTAATTGACTATCCACCTTGGACTTGTGCTTCCATTAGTCATATTTAGTGTTATTAGTGCAACACTGCTTAACACCAATCAGATTTGGATTAAAACTTATGGATTCTTTTGAGAAACATTTACAAGCTGTCATCTTATAAGAGTGAAGTACCATACTTGCCAAGTCTGAGCTATGGTACTGCACTCCTGTCTTATCTGAAAACCATTCCGAGACTGACAAATGATTTGATCCTTTCACATGAAGTCTTATATAAACATATTCTTATTTGGAATTAATTAGCAATAAACTCAAAACACCATTCGATACTACCAACGTATTTTATTTTTAAAACCAGCTTATATATATATATATAGTTAATCCAAACATGAAAACACCAAGAGAAAACACAACAACGCGAGGACGTGGAACAAATATAGTATTATTGGACGCTCAGGAAGGAAGGGAAGAAGGAGGGTTTTACGTTTCGAGCGGAGCTCTTCGTCAGAAACATAAGAAAAGTAAAGATCCAGAGAAGGGAAGACGGAGGAAAACAATCGCCAACGGTACACACGTGGTCACATTTTGAATGTATACACACACACACACACACACACACACACACATACACACACACACACATACACACACACACACACACACACACACACACATATATATATATATACACGGTTTAAATTTATAGCAAACAAAAGACAGAGACAGATGAGGTAACAACAAGCAGATGTAATAGAAGCTCGGGGAGAATGGATGTTTTGATGTTTCGAGCCTACGCTCTTAGACAGAAAAGGACGAGAAGAAAACAGAGAGAGAGAGAGAGAGAATGTGTCGGGATTAACGGTTCTACATGTTGAAATGCACACACTCATACGCGAGCGAGTGCACAAACACACACATACACACCACACACACATACACACACACGCACATGTCGCTCTTTGTGCAGTAGCGTTTAGGCCGCCACTACACCACCGCCATTACTATGCACATTGTGTAGTCACCAAAATCGACCAAACTCTGATAGTGATACACCAATTTAGCCACAGGCAACTAACTGGAACTTGTAAAAGTGCGTGCGTGCATGTATACATACATATACACATACATACACCCACGCTCACAATTATATCGTTAAAAATAAAATCTTACAAATTTTTTTTTTTTTAGTTCATTTAGTAACCTGAAATAGTTTCTGGTTCAAGAGATCAGAATTCCAAATTTAGCTCATTAATAAATTCATCAACAGCATGATCACAGTGGTGAAAACGATAAAAATGGTAGAATAACTAATAATGATGATGATATTGATGGTGATGGTGATGGTGAAAGAGGATTGTAAAGATAGAAGTGCTACTGATGGCAGTGGTGGCGCTGGTGCTGGTGCGAAAACAATGGACATAATGATGGTATTCTTGATGGTGAAAGCGACAATGGCGGCGGTGCTGTTGATTGTAAAGGATTTTCATAATGACGATGGCCGTAGTAGTTTTAATGGCGATTGGGACACTACTTGCGGTGGTAGTGGTCATGGCGGTAGTGTTTTTATCTTTTGTGTTATTTTGTTCTAATATGGATGGAGTTGATGACGGATGATGATGATGATGATGATGATGATGATGACAACGATGATGATGAATGTGCGTGGACGCGATGGTGGTTTTGGCAGAATCGAAATTGAATTTGCAGTCCAATGTGCTTTCAGTTAACAAGTTTCCTTGGCAAAGCTTAAATGACTTCATCAGGGAAGGAAAAAAATAAAAAAAACAAAAACCAATAAGACAAAAAAATAAGATTTTTTATCCTCTCATTTCTATCTCTGTTTTTGCCAATATCTACATCTCAAACATTGCCTATAACTCACTCACCCCCTCCTCTCGCTCCCTCTCTCTTTTTTTTTTTACTCTCTGTTCTCTTCCTTTCTGTCTTCAACATTCCCACACACTGTTGATTATTTTCTTTTGCTATTAAAATATCCGCGTCTCATACTTCTAACTCTTCTTTTTTTCCTTACATTATTATTTCATACTTCTTTCCATATCTCTCGCTCTCTCTGCATGTCATTCATAATGCGTGTCTCTTATTCATATGCTCTAGTTCTTTCATATTCCAGAACATTCTCTGTAGAAGGTATTTCTACGTCTCTCACCAACAGGTTCTAAGTATTTGCATGTGCATGTGTATGTTTGTGTGAACGTATGTATTTCTGTGAACATATATGTGTATATGTATGTGTGGATATGTGTGTGTGGATATGTGTGTATATATGTGTGTGTGTGTGAGTATTTATATAAAGCTGAAGTTGTCTGTGTATGGAAGGTTTGGTAGACTTCAACTAACACCATCTCCTCCGGGACCCTGCGGCGCAAGTTGAACAAAATTGAGAGTATGGTAGAAGAAGGCTTGCTCTTCATTCCGTAGAAGATAAAATTCAAATCGGACCATGTTAAAACCAAATATTATTAACATCAAAAAGGTGCTTTTCTACTATGAAAATCCCTATTTTTTACGATTTTTTTACTGCTGTGTCGCCATTTTTCGGTGTATGTCAACCAGAAAAATGCTTACTTAAAGAGAATAACAAACATAATGCAAAATTTTTACTTTTCAAAAATTCCAATTCTAAAGGGTCGAAATAAACCCGAGCAACGCCGGGCGATACTGTATATATATATATATATATATATATATATATATATATATATATATATATATATATTATATATATGTATATATATGTGTGTGTGTGTGTGTGTTTAAATTCGGCGATTTCTTCACGCCAGATATACTCGGAGTTGAAGCCAAAAGCCGTCGTCGGGACAGCATGAACCATCGATCTACAATAGCGAGTTTAAACAAATATATGAACCCTGTTATATAGACTGGGTATTTTATTGCCGTTTGTATTTCGAGGTGTACTCACACAAACACACACACACACACAGAGTGACACACACACACACACTTCCAAGGAGCAAACTGTACATTGTACTACCAAGAGAGAACTAAACATCAGTTAATTGTAAAGATTTATTGTGGGAAATTGAAAGTTCAATGCTCAACAGTTGTTGGAACTTCCGAAGTCTCATTATGTATGTTTGCATGCATACATGTATGTATGTATGCATGTATGTGTGTATGTATGTATATATATGTATGTATGTGCGTATGTATGCATCAATGTATGTATGCGTATGTACATAGATGCATATATACAAACATATCTACACAAACACACGTATTTGACACCACATTTTCTTTGTTACCGCTTCGCTTTCTTGTACGTACATCTATTCTTTCTTCCTTTCAAATTTGCTCTTTCGGTATTTCTTCTTTCTCATTTCCCATACAGGACTACTGTACACACACACACACACACACACACACACACAGAGTTGCTTTATCTTTCACTCATTTCTCACATGCTTAATATATGCACGCCTTTATTGTTACCCATTTTCTCATACATGCACGTGCTCGCGCACTAAGACATATATATATATGTATATATATATATATATATATATATTATATTATAATATATACATGCGCACACACACATACATTTATATATACACATACATACACACACATACACACACACAAGCACACAATTCACGCACCCACGCTTCCACAGAACACACGCACACATATAAATCGTTCATTTAGTTTCACACACAAAACACCTGACCCCCCCACTACAACACTCATTCCTCCTTCTCTCTCTCATTGGCACTTCCTCTCTCTGCCCCCTCACCCTCTCTCTGTCCCTTTCCCTCTCTCTCTCTCTCTGTCCCCTTCCCCCCTCTCTCTCTGTCCCTCCTGTCTCTCTCTCTCTGTGTTCCCTTCTCTGCCACTTCTTCCTGTCTGTCTCTGTTTCTCTCTCTCTCACCTTGTCCTACATTATCAAACACCTTTCTCTTTTCAATCGCATGGCCAATCATATACTGGTCCATCTACTCAATTCCTTTAATACAGTTACAGATTTGAATTCCGCTTAAGGACATATATTGATCTGACAAATCAAAACAAAACTAAAATACAAAATACAAAACAAAATGGAAGTATAAAAAAAAACACAACAAAAAAAACTACGAATATATAATG
>NC_042998.1:179676298-179681298 GCF_006345805.1 Octopus sinensis
CGATAACATTATGGAGTATGGTATATATATTATGCAGTGCATAATCTTGCTAAATGATAACATTATAAGGACATCCGGAATTGTTGCGCTGGTGTAATATCATATCAGCGTATACAATGTCGTTTCTAATCTACGGTTGTCTGTGCGTCCCGCAGAGTTTATTGACGCTGGTTGTTTGCATGTCTGCAGGTGGTTAATAGTGCACACACACACAACACACACACACACACACACATGCACAAATGAATAATATAAGCAAAAATATAAAATAATTTATATATATTTATATACATATATATGTATATAAATAAAAAATATAAACAAAAAACAAAGATCACATATATATATATTTATAAATAAATAAATATATATATATATATATATATATATAAAGATATATATATCCTATATCTATATATATATAAAACAGGATGTGCATGATTATGTGTGTGCGTACTTATACATATTGTGTGCATATTTATACGTATGTGTGCATGATTATATGCATACATATACGTTTGCATACTTATAGGTATACACATACTATAGCTAGATCATCTATATTTTCCGCAACCACTCCCCCGCCCCCATTCTTCGCAATAATGGCAGTTGCTCTTTTTCTTTAATTCCTAAGTCAATCCTGTTGGAACGAACCTGCCTGTGCTCGAATACATCCCAATGCCTTTTCCTTTTTAATTCAAAACTCGTGTTGGTCTAGAACTACATTTATTCACTGTTTCTTCAATTGCTCTGTTTTCATAGTTAAGGTGTGGTTTCAAGGAGATTTGGCTTCTATTTCTAAACGAAGAGAACGTGTATTGAGCCATCTGACTGACACCGCTCACTACCAAAGTGATAATATTTTAACAAATAGTTTTCCACGCCAATTATTAGATAACGTGGTCTGATGTTAGAAGAGAGAGATCCCAAACATCCCAGCTTCTGATCTGCTGGAAATAGCAGCTAAATTTCCTTCAAATCACACTCTACTTTTTGATGGAGTGATTCAGTACCGAGAATAGAGTTAAATCTATTGCAAAATTCGAATTGGCTAAGACATTGCAATATATATATAAATAACAAGGCGTTCCTTGTTCCGCCGAGTTCAAATTCCGCCGAGGTCGACTTTGCCTTTCATCCTTTCTGGGTCGATAAATAAAGTACCAGTTTCGCACTGGGGGGTCTATGTAATCGACTTAATCCCTTTGTCTGTCCTTGTTTGTCCCCTCTATGTTTGGCCCCTTGTGGGTAGTAAAGAAATATATATAAATAACGAAGGACATGTTGAATGCGGTTACATATAAGTTTGGATGGGCACAGCTCGAACGCGGTTGATTACAAACTGGTATGTATTTAAGGATACGCTAGAATACTGCGGGACACGTCTGAGGGGCCGAAGAACACTGTGTAGAGATATGAATTGTACAGCCTATTAATTGTTTCATATAGTAACTTAACCAGCTGCGACTCTCAAAATCCAGTTACACGAGGACACTTTTGCAGGAAGTGTATGTTCACCAAGTGTATGTTCACCAAGTGTATATTCACCCGAATGGACATGACAAGCAAACATCTGAATTTCTGTACGATGATATCCTTATTTACTTTATTCAATAACTTTTTTCGAATGTGTTACATTAATAGATAGAGTTGAGGACAGCCAGGCTAGAACTCTACAGAAAGATGCATCAAAATCGGCCTCTTTTATTCAAATATCTCTATGCCAGCTATATTAAATAGTCTTCTACAGCGATTGCCCTTTTACGAGAAACACACACACACATGCGCACACGTACACACACACACACGTGCACGCACATACCGTTCTTACTCTCATTCAGTTTTTGTAAGTATATTTGAAAATTAACTGTCCTTTACTACCAGCCTCCTATCGGCACTGAATCACTGTTTATTGATAAAAGTAATGTATGTGCCTAGCAGAAACAGCTGGAACTAATGGCTCCAAGTGAAAGCAAATAGCGATATTATATAACCGCCGAATTCTTTATCTACTAATTGACTAAATTATTCAGTTATTATTCCGATCGTAATGTTACCGTATTACTCTGGGATGTTGCAACACATTAATCCAATTTATGTAGTCACGCGCTTTATCGCTGGCGAGACTTTTTCTGTTCTTGTTTAACTAGCTTTATTGACCCCCTGAATGCAACAGATCGTTCCTGCAACGATATACATCATTCCTAATATGATATTTCTTTATCTACATCTACGAATATATATATATCGCTGAAAAAGTATAGCCAGGAAGAAAATTACGTATGATATATATATATATAATTATATTATATATATATATATATATATGGATATATATATGGATGTAGATAGATATATGGATATATATGTATATATGGAGATATCTATCTATCTGTCTATATATATGGATATATATATGGATATATATATATGGATATATATGTATATATGGAGATATCTATCTATCTATATATATAATATATATATCTAATATATATATATATAATATACATATATATGTAGCACACTGCTTAATAGATACGTATTAAGGTGGTGGGGGAAATTACGTTTTTTTTTTAAAAAACAAACACTAAAAGCGGTCCAATAAAGTCTGGAAAACCTATTTGTTTATCAAACCCTCCACTTCCTACAATGCTGGTAAGGTGGTTTAGTTTTCGTTAGATCTTCAATTTTGTATTTTCTGGTGATGTTTTGTATTTTCTGGTGATGTTTTCTTCTTGATTGGCTATATCAAAAACGTATCATGTCTTTATACTGTTATTATTGATTTTATCATAATTGCTTTGCATGATACTGTACACATTACATATGTTCTTGCAGAGACCGGATCCTTTCTTCTCCTTATGGCATGATCGCTTTCAAGGTGGTTTGCTTAGTCTTACGAAAACCAGTGCTTTGACTGATTCTTATTTTGTTGATTTCGAAATGAGAAAAGGCAAAATTTACTGGACGAAATTTGAACGCAGACCATAAATACTATAAAATTTCTTTTTGAAATTTCTACCAATCCATCGTCACTAGATATTTTTAAGAACGTCTGAAAAACAAGAGGCGATAATCCTAGCTGATATACCTTCGAGCATAAGTGTCATCATTCAGCTTTTATAAAAGCTTAAACCACAGCAACAGCTGCAGAAAGCAAACCTTAAAATTTACTAAGTTGAAGTGTTAGAAAATGCATCGACTCTGGTCGAATTTAAATATATCTGCAACATGAAATGTAATTTAGTTCTATACTTAAGAGATGAGCAATTATGTTAATTATTTACATTATTTACATTTGACGGATATTTGTCCTCATCTTGTAGTAGTGGTTAAGAGCGCGGGCTACTAACCCCAAAATTCCGAGTTCGATTCCAGGCAGTGACCTGAATAATAATAATAACAATAATAATAATAATAATAACAACAACACCATCGAAATATACCTTAGGAATGAGAATCCAGGATCGTAAAATATAAATAATGAAATGTAATTGTTTAACAGCAAAGCATCCTTCTTCGATTGAACTGTGATCAAAAGTATATCAAAGTATGACCATGATACAGTATTTTCAAATTTCAAGAATAGTCTACCCCGGACTTTGTTACCTAAAAGATTTTTTCTTTTAAACGATAGCGGGTGGATTAAGTAATTATTTCTAGCAGATCGCAGTATCATTTAGCATCTGTAAATACCTTTCTGTATTGTAACTTTTATATACATCATTTTACAAAAGTACAATCATTTAAATATACGACTACTTTTATATGTATATTTATATACATACATCTACACACAGTAAAGCAATGTACTATGAGCCTGGAGGTTGCTTAGAGATAAAAGGCACTTTATAAAACCTGTCTAATCAAGGGTCTTAATGGCAAAAAAAATCATAAGTACATACATACATACATACATACAACCATTAGGGCCCTCTGTTAGTTATGCATAAGCGACTATCTTGAAAACCTAGAGTGTTCAATCGATAAAAGCGACCAGATAACACGAACTTTATCGATACGATCTGTAAATGGAACTGTAAAAATATACAAGACTCTTAAAGTTTCGACATGTAACATTATTGTTGTTATCCAAGTTCCAGTGACGGTGTTCTTGTTTCTTTGCTAGAAATCAGCTCCCCGCTTCTAGGCAGAATGTTTACAGAGAAAAATAAATGTACACATATGCATATACAAAGCGCATGATTGTTACGTAAAAGAAATTTCTTGCTAGTTTGTTCAGAGATAACCTTTGCAACTACTTCTGATCCAGTATGTTGCCGATACTTATTTAATTGACAACTGTACAAAAAGTTAAGTCAACTTTGCGGCATTCCAGCTTAGACCGAAGAAACCGCAAAATGCTTTTGGTGATGTCTGTTAGCAGGTTACGTTTCATATCAGCCCTCTCTGTTACCGCAAGCCACTAATGCATATATATATGATATAATAGATATATATATATATATATATATATATATATATATATATATATATATATATATATATATATAATGTGCGTGTGTTGCAGTATATCAACGTACCAATTGCTCTCTGATTTTATTGCTAAAATGCCGAAATTGCCTTTCAAAATGCTACATATAAAAACCTAATAGTCTTTTTACGTTGGTTAGAAAGGAATTCGTATATTTAGTGAAGGTTTTCGAAGGGTTGCCTTTAGCATTACACCGTCTCCTTTGCAGGTACAGTTCACTGCTAGTTGGTATGCACGCCACGCTTTGTTCTGGTTCCGCTTTTCCCTTCGCTATAATTCTACGCAAATGTTGTGTATTTATTTACATAAGGATAGAATCCATGTTGGAAAGGAATGACTGACATTCCTGACGAGACTCAGAGATTCAGTGACTAGGTGGTAATGAGGGAAAAGCATTGCTTCACTTTTTCTATCTGAAAGGCTGCATTTATTTCAGTATTCCTTTGCACGCTATATATATATATATATATAACGTGCCATTCAGTTAATTCAAATATAATCG
>NC_042998.1:179686298-179688798 GCF_006345805.1 Octopus sinensis
TTATTTTTATTTTATCTAGTTTCAGCTCACGAGCTGTGGCCATGCTGGGATACCGCCATTTTTAAAGAAGCTTTGTTTCAATTTCAGTATTAAGTAATGAAAATCAACCTGACTTTGAGACTAGATCTTTTCTATGTTATTTTCTCGATTAACCTGAACCGGTTGACGAAGGATTAATAAACATTTACGACATACATTCCGTTCCATTGTATTTCGGTAAAGAGTTCAAAATAAGTTTTAACATATTTGTTATCATCAGCTTAAACAGCTTTATTTTATAGGACACGCTTCTCCAATGCAGTCCTTTGAGAGAAATGAAATTTCTTGTAATCTATCCTTGGCTCTTTCAACTCTTTCAAAAAAGTTTTTAGCAAATATTCCCTCGAATGTACTACTAAATCTAAAACGTGCTTGTCGTTCTTATTTTGTCTAGGAGAAAATCACAAGAACAAAACAAAATTAATGAGGTGGCAAATGAAGAAAAATAAACAAAAGAAATATCATAGAGATGCGATAGAAATGATGATTGTCGAAAAACGAAAAGAAAAAGAAAGTGAATTAAAATAAGAAGATAACATCCCATTCGTTATAAATATATAAATGATTTTTTTTATATATATGTTCCATAAGTAAAGAACAAAAAATGGTAAAACTGACATGTATACGTTTCTTTCTGAAGTGAAGTACATTAACGAGTATGAAGGTAATGGTAGCTAAAACCATCAAAACCAGGTCACAGAATGTAGCTACCAAGAACATAAATAACTGTTGTCTTTTGTTTTAAACCCTAGCATTCTAGGAATAAATATCTATTTTTTTATTTCTTTTCCGAGATAGTATATCTACGACTACATATCGAACGCCGCTTCTCTCTCTTTTTTCTTTATATATATATATATATATATATATATATATATATATATATATATATATATATATATATATACCGGAGTAAACACATAAATGTGAAACAAGGTGGAAAAAGAGTACTCAATACCAGTGGTAGAGTAATATGTTTTATTTAAAGCAGCAGAAAATTCAACAAACTGTTACTCTGAGTTTCCCGTTGCCGGCAACGGAAACTCAGAGTAACAGGTTTTGTTGAATTTTCTGCTGCTTTAAATAAAGTATATATATATATATAAATGATGATGGCGATGATAAAGGATGATACTAATAATGATTTCAAGTTTTTGCCACAAGGGCAGCTTAGGGTGGGGATTGAGTCGATTACACCGACCCCTGTGCGTACCTCGTACTTATTTAATCGACCCCGAAAGGATGAAAGGCAAAGTCAACCTCAGTGGAATTAATGGTGATAGTAATAATGCTTCCTTCTAAAGGCACATTGAAATTATTGGGGAAGGGATAGTCGATTGCATCGATCCCACTGCTCAGCTGGTACTAATTTTATTGATTCCGAAAGGATGGAAGGGAAAGTCAACCCCGGCAGAATTTAAACTCAGAATATACAACCGAAAGAAATGCCGTGAAGCATTCTACAAGCTCTCTACTTTAAAATAATAATAATAATAATAATAATAATAATATAATAATAATAATAATAATAATAATAATAATGCCTGTAGAAGGCCTGATATTTAGGGGCTGGGTGATTAGCCGAGTGCATCGACTCTAGTACTCTGTTGGCACTGTATTAGCCCCAGAAGATTGAAAGGCAAAGGTGACATCGGTGGTATTTGAACTCAGTATGAACGTGTCACAAATAAATACCAAAAGGCTTTCAATTTTTTGACGCCATAATGATCTTACCAGTTCACCGCCTTTAAAAGTAATTGTTTCTGATTTTATTTTAAAACAAAAAAAGTAATGATAATAATAATAATAATAATAATAATAATAATAATAATAATAATAATAGCGAAAAAGACGAAAGAGAAAACTCGGGGAACAGAAAAGGAAAAGGGAGACAGGCAGTAATAAGGTTAAGATGTCAGGTGAAAATGGAAAGAATTTAAGCTTTAACATTAACATGAACGGTGGTTCGGCTTTTAAACTTGTTATTGACCTCAGGGAGAAAGAGAGAGAGAGAGAGAGAGGGAGAGGGAGAAGGGTGGAGAAGAGAGGCGGGGTTAGGGATAAGAAAAGAAAAAAATATAGAAATTTTATCTGAACAAAATGCCAACATATTGTTAGCAATTTGTGAAACAACTCTCAGGAGAATGTGTCGCATGTCTTTTAGTAATTAAAATGCCTCTTTCTTGTACTATTACACACACACACACACACACACGTACTTATACTTTTTTTACTCTTTTACTTATTTCAGTCATGGGACTGAAATAAGAAACAAATGTATTTATTTATTTATTTATTGCTCTAAGTCTGAGATTTATTCCATCGTTCCTTTTTTGTCGAACTGCTATCCTACAGGAATGTAAAGAAACCAACACAGTTGTCAAGCAGCAAGACATTAACACTAAATTGCACGCCCACTACTGCACGCTCACACACACATACACTTCGAGCTTCCACTCAG
>NC_042998.1:179693798-179706298 GCF_006345805.1 Octopus sinensis
TCGTGTTTTATCCGACGGTTTAATATGCAGTAAATAACCATTGATAATCTGTATGAACACCACCATTGCACACGGTATATATTCTCCGAGTTTGGTTGAATATCCTCGAAATATGTAAACTTTAAGGATATAGTGAATAACGGTGTAAACGAATGTCAAAGCTGAAATAACGGAGTGAATAGGCGACTGGAAAATCACACTTTTGATCACGAGTTTATATTTCAATCACGATTATTTTGATTTTGTCTTAGGCAAACATAATTAATTCTATATATCTCAGTGATAAAAGAGGGACCAAATCTTTTATAGAGAGGAAACACAAATGTTAATATATTGAATGATGTCGTATTCAGAGCAATTTTCTCATCAGACGCTGTTAATAAAGACCGGAGCTAACGACCTTTGTTAATTGATTGGTAATATGATTAAACTTATGGGAGTTTATCACCGTGACTGTCCATAATTCCCGAATGTTTGCTGAGGTTACACACTGAGGGGAAATGTGGAAGGTTGACTGTATGCGACACTGGATAATTGGACATAAATGAATTCGTTGGCTAATGTCCTTACAATCGATGCTGAATGTCAAATCAAAGCATTAAGCTGTTACTAGTACAGTTTGACAATTTGAAGATAGGTATTTCATAAGGTGTGGTTTACTTCAAATTTGTAAGCTGAAAAGAGATGGTTCTTAGGCTCGCAGTATTGAATTTCTTTTCACCTGAGGGAAAAGTTCCTGATCAAAGTTTTACATACTTGTCAATGACGATATTTTCCCGTCATTAGTTAATGCCCCAGAAACCAAGAACACAAGGGTATTAGTTGATTACAACAAATCCAGTACTTGACTTCTACTTTATTTTATCAACTCCAAAAGGATAGGATGTGAACATAAAACGTAAAACTCTAGGATATTTTGTTCGACATCCTAGCGATTCTACCAATCCACCAACCTTAGGGAAAAGAAATAATTATGATTTCTAACATATAATCAAGACCCACATATCTTGATTTTAGAGGTATAGCCGATTAAGGCAGCAAGCTGGCAGAAACGTTAGTACGCCGGGCGAAATGCTTAGCGGCATTTCGCCTGTCTTTACGTTCTGAGTTCAAATTCCCCCGAGGTCGACTTTGTCTTTCATCTTTCGGGATCGATTAATTAACTACCAGTTGTGTACTGGGGTCGATCTAATTGACTGGTCCCCTCTCTAAAAATTTCGGGTCTTGTGCCCAGAGTAGAAAAGAGGTATAGCCGATTATATCGACCCAGTAACTGACCGGTAGAATTGGCTGTGGACATAAAGGGACAAAACTAAATAACATAACACAAAAAGTGCATTTCGCTTACTGCTCAACGGATTCCACCATCTCAAGTTATGAAAGATGCCCTTCGGTGGTATTTGAACGCGGAACTTAAAACGGCAATAAATAAATGTCGGATGCTCTTGTAATTCTGACACCAAACAGTTCTAATAATAATTTAATAAAAGATAATTTAAAATAGATTTCCTATCAGAATCCGAGACATCACTACGATAGATGCAGCTAAAATAACTGAAGGAAGTCTGAATGCTTAATTAGCAGGAACATTTAATGGTAGAATGATATTGAGTTACAGGAACTATCGACAAAATGGTGCTGTATGAGTAAATATCGGTTTTCTAACTGCTGAGCTATTTCTGTTCAAGTCTTACTACGGTTACTGTGTAGTTCGGATCAAATAGTTGTTCGACGAATCTGATTCCTTTGACGATTGCTCTAAAACATTCATTAGCTGATACATGTCAGTTGGCTGTGTAATTAGATATAAATAAGTAGAGTTTCTTTCACGGTCTTTCATATCAAAGAAATGTTGAATTGTAGGGGAAGGTATGTATAACACGTTTTTAGATAGATATGTTTTAGTTTTCATCAATATAAGAAAAATATATAACGCCTTTTTTCATAACCATGAAACTTCAGTTTGTGATAGAAATCCGGTAAAACTGTTAAGAGATAAACCCCCTCCTTTTATTGAGAGTTGTATAAGCATACTCCATTGATGAGATCAGTACCAGAAACATGTGTTAACTATTGCAAACACCTTAGAAAATCTAGCTCGACAGAGATAGAATGGAATAGCTGCAGGTTTTGAACTTGGGCCCTAATGAGTTAGTGGTACAATACGTGTGTGTGTGTGTATGTGTGTGTGTAGGAAAAATGTAGATTTTGTGCTGTGTATATGTGTATTAATCAAAATTAATACTTCGGTGTATATGTGTATTAATCAAAATTAACATATCTTCTGTAATACGAAGATCTTTGTTTATCATCTTTGTTATGACAAACGAGAGAGTCTGAACGTGGTCGCTAGGCTGCAGGAAATAACAGTGAAATATCTCTCTCTTAGTATACTCTGCCATTTTAAGAAGGAAGTAGTCCTGGACATAGTATCTGAAAAATGGAATGGTCATAACAGGAACACTTTGATCTTAGGTTTGTTTGATCGGAACTGACCCTGGGGTAAATAACAGTCGTATATAAATATACTTGAAAGTGAAGAGAGAAAACCGTGTGTAGACTGTCACACAAAAAACTCCATCTGATTAATCTCTGTAATATAAGAGTAAGCAGTGCGTTTATTAGTTCACTGTGAAGGTCAGATGTATTCGTAACAATTGATCTCACATCTCGTCTAACCCTTGGATCAACTAACAATTATCAGCTAGATCAGTCTTTTCAAGGCGCAACCTGATAAGAAAAAAACTATCATAGTGTGTTAAGAAGTCATTGTGAATGTTAACGTATTTGCAATTTAAAACGTAGTTGATTAGCCAAAGCGCTAGTAACCAAAGACTGCATGCCAGTTTTTGATTATAGCTCGTTCTACGTTCCGGTTTCAAATCTCGCCGTTACTACCTGATTTCAGATATTTGCCTTTGGTACTTCTGCAGATCGAGAATATCTTGTATCACGTACATTACCATTCGATCTTGAATTGAATATTACTGCTATTTTTGAACTTCTCTGAGAATCTTGATTTGTTTGATCAAATTCAGAATCGAATTGTTCACTTGATGAGCCATCTTCTATCTACTACGCTGGAGACTTTGGTTCATCGTCGAAACGTATCTTTGTTGTGTCTTGTCTATAAGTAGTCCTACAGTCATTGTTCTCTTGAACTTTCTGATCTAATACCTATTTCTTTACTACCCACAAGGGGTTAAACACAGAGAGGACAAGCAAGGACAGACAAACGGATTAAGTCGATTATATCGACCCCAATGCGTAACTGGTACTTATTTAATCGACCCTGAAAGGATGAAAGGCAAAGTCAACCTCGGCGGAATTTGAACTCAGAACGTAACCGCAGACGAAATACATATTTCTTTACTACCCACAAGGGGCTAAACACAGAGAGGACAAACAAGGACAGACAAACGGAATAAGTCGATTATATCGACGCCAGTGCGTAACTGGTACTTTATTTATCGACCCTGAAAGGATGAAAGGCAAAGTCGACCTCGGCGGAATTTGAACTCAGAACGTAATGGCTGACGAAATACTGCTAAGCATTTCGCCTGGCGCGTTTACTTTTCTGCCAGCTCGCCGCCTTTCTGGTCTAATACCCTCTGTCAAGACTGTTAAGCGGGTCACTAGCTCCTCTTTCCAGGTGCATAATTGCTCTATTAGTCATAAGTCTTTTTACTCTAATAACTTCTTTCCTTGAACTGCTACTCTTTCGAACTCTCAATCATTGTCGTGTTTTTCTCTACTTCATGATATTCAGTCCTTTAAGCTTTCTATCATCTGACATTTTCTGAATTTATAAGCTCCTTCTTTTCCTTATTTCTACCCACTACACTACACTGGCCTACAGCCTTCTCTAGGCAAATCATTTACAAAAAAATACTAGTCAAATTCGAGGTCGATTTTGATGGACTGTTTCCAGAAAACGATATTCACAGTTTCATACCATGAAGAGAAAAAATACAATATGACTGAATTGTTTTTTAATTTCATTGTAAATTGTAAAAGAGACATCTTTATCGTTGCCAGTCAAGTTGATTGTAGTGTTTTGTGTTTAATATAATTTGTATTATATTATATAAATATATGGTAAATATCTAGAATGGAAGGTAATTTAAAAGTATAAGAATATATATATATATTATATATATATTATATATATATATATACATGTATGTGTATGTATATGTGTCTATGATAGATATGAGCTCAGAAGTGTATACATATGTGTATTGAATATAGATATATGAATATGTATATGAGATAAAACCACTAATGCATAATATATATACATAAATATGATTATGTAATTATAGTAGCTAAATACCATATACATTTAATTGCAAATAAAAACAGAAAGGCTACATCATATACAACCATACGAAGGCAATAAATGTCAAAATTTGTAGAAACATACACACGTATTATATATAAATATGCACACGCGGACTCACACGTATATATGCACACATGTGAAGATATGTGTATGCGTTTGTGCCGAAACCCCACACAGCTATATATATATGATTGTATTATCTCTTGCTTTTCATACTAAATACATGTACGCCTCTATGTGTGTGTGAGTGTATGAGAGAGAAAAACGAGGATAGTATAAATGCATATATATACGTATATACGTTTAGAACAATCAAAACACTGATTTGTTCTTAATCTATTAAATCTGCAAGAGTGGAACATTCAGTTACCATTACTGTCCATTTCATAAATATTATTAATAGACGTCATTATGGAAATGCTCTCAGTATTTATGATGTATATGTATTATGTACATACGTACGTAGTGTGTATACGTACGTGTGCCGATGTGTAGTGGTCATACTGTTTATATTAGAGAATTAAAGGAACATATATACAAACCAATTCAAACGGTAATGGCCGTTGTAGCTATGCGGCTAGTTTTAGCAGTTTCTTCTACCACGGAAATAGACGTGGCAGAGAGATAATAATCATAAGAACAATATAAAGAAGGAACATCTACTACTACTACTACTACTACTACTGCTGCTGCTGCTGCTACTATTGCCTTTAGCATAACTATTATCACCACCATCACAAGCACCACCATTACTACCATCACCACTAATAATAACAATGATAATAATAATAATAATGATAATAATAATAATAATAATAATGATAATAGTAATAATAATAATAATGATAATAATAATAATAATAATGATAATAATAATAATAATGATAATAATAATAATAATGATAATAATAATTATGATAATAATAATAATAATAATAATAATAATAATAATAATAATAATAATAATATTTTATTGGTCGTAAGGGCCCAACACGCTGGTGGCAATACAAAGGCGAAATACAAGAGGAAAGCAGGAAGTAAAATCAGCGGGGTTTTTACATTAGATAAAAAGGGTGAGATCAAGAAAAACAATGGATACATTAATAAAACTGTTATGATAATAAATAGCAATAACAATGTACGATAAGAAAATAACCCAAATGTAACCCCTAAACAGGAGTTACCCCACATAGAGTGATTTTGTAACATCCCACCACACAACTTCTGATTATCTTGAATTGCCAAAAATTTCTTCTCATTTCTTGCTGGCTACATACCCACAGCCACAAAATTAATTAGTGTTGGATAGTCATGAGCAGTCTTCGGCCTGTGAGACTTTCTGAATGGCATACCTAGAGAAAATTATCATGAATTTTTTTTAGAAGTGCGGCACGCTACATGATGAGTTTTGTCTCATGCAGCCCGTTTCTCGAAGAAGTCACTCATGCCTGGTATACGACCATCTTAGTTATGTTAATTTCATCACTCACGCCCACTTTTCATAAAATTTGCTGAAAGACAGCATCTCCCAGTCCATCCTCAACTAAATTTTCCAGTGATACTTGAAGAAACCGATGAAACTTCGCCTGAGAGGAAAAACTTTGTCCTCAGACATTTCAACTGTACCTACTACTGAAGTTCCCGTCAAAGCCATCAAACAGAGGAAAGTATTCCCTTTCCCCTACCAAAGACAGGCATTAGCTTGACCTTCACGATAGCAGACCCGTTTCACCCGTTCATGCATGATAGTAGTGGTTCGATATAAAGCACAACTATGTACGGACACTGAACGAGTGGGTTCGTAGTGGACCGGTTTCGTCATCCTGCACACTTCTGGGACAAGATCGGTTGCTAGCGGTTCCAACGCATATATGTAGAGTTTACTCCAAACAGGTAGCACTGTTCAGTAGCGTTGCCAGGCCAAGGACTTTTGGACATAAACCTTGACCTGAAAAATTACTCGATCTCCCCTGCACACTTCTTGGACAAGATCGGTTGCTAGCGGTTCCAACGCATATATGTAGAGTTTACTCCAAACAGATAGCACTGTTCAGTAGCGTTGCCAGGCCAAGGACTTTTGGACATAATCCTTGACCTGAAGAATTACTCGATCTCCCCTCGATGAATTCCAAGATCATCGTCGTTTATACCATTTGCTAATCTTTATTGTATGCAAGGCTTGATGTTCTAACGACTACATTTTTCAGTCGGTGGAGTACAGTGAGTGCTTGACAATATTTTACATGTCAAACGCCTAACCTTAGCTATCTCTTGACGCAAGACTGTAGTTCAGTCAAAGAGACAATTTGCAGAAAGACATCGTAAAATCGACAACCACACCTGTTCCCAGTCAGCAAATGTGTTAACGTATTAGCCTAAGTATGTTCTTGAGCATTGTCGAGGACATTATTTCGAGACTCCCTTGGAATAATCTTTGTAGCAAATGGAACTTCAGTAGCTGATAAATCTAGCGAAAGAGTATGCTTAGTGTGGTTCGATATCTTCTAAGACAAAGCACAGTAGTTGGATCGTAGTACATCACAGAAGCGATGTAGACGCCGCCTGGCTTTTAATCATGATAATAACGACAAGGTTGATGATGGGAATAATAATATAATGTTTTGTCTTGAGTAAATTCATAAATGGAAACCGTAATAACCTTAACGGATTCAGACACAACTCATCGATCTCTCTCTCTCTTATGTCCATGGTAAATTTAGTTTTAGAACAAAAGGAGAAAAATAAAATGAAAAATAACAAAAGCGGCAACAGTAATAACAAGAACAGCAGAAGCGACATCATAAGAATTGATACGAACTATCAAGAATCAGGAATGAAAATGAAAAAGAAAAAAAAAGGAAAAAGTAAGAAAAAAAAATAAAAAGGAAAAAAATTACGAAAGTAGAAATGAACTTATTCCACAGACACTGTATGTACTGGATCAATTGGTGAATGTTTCGGAGGAGACAACTTAAACGTAAAATCTATCTTTTGAAAACCTAACAGATGTTGGAGCTAAATATATTAGGAATTTAGAATAGTTTTCCAGTCTGATTAACCAATGTATGCGCAGGAGTTGGTTATTGCTTTAAGATCGGCATAATCAGGTAATTTTATCTTCTTGGGTCAATAAATAGGGATTCGTTATCGCTTAATAGTTCCAAATATCGACCAGTAAAAAGACAATTGAGTGAAACAGAAAAGAAAGAGAGAGAGAAAAAAGACAAAACAAAACAAAACTTCATACACTTTTATAGGCTTCACACGCATACATAGATAGATACAAGCACATTAACATGTGTGTGTGTGTGAGAGAGTGTGTGCGCGCGCAAATATATATATATATATATAATATATATAATATATATATAATATATATATATATATATATATATATATATATATATATATATATATATATATATGTATGTATGTGGGGTAATTTATTGATTTTCCACAATGGCACAAGATTCATATACGGCATTGTTCATAGATATACACAGTAATTATCACACGTTTTCGGTCTGTTGGTATGTTCGTCGAAATTCGGTAACGTATAACAGTTTCCATTCTTACTTGGCATTCAAAATTCAAAAGTTATATATGGTGTGACTATATGGTAAGAAGCTTGATTCTCAACAACATGGTTCTGGGTTCAGTTCCATTACGTGGAACCTTGGGAAAGTGTCGACTACAGCCTCGGGCCGACCAAAGCCTTGTGAGTGGAAAGAAGCCCGTCATACATGTGTGTGTGTGTGTGTGTGTGTGTGCATGAGTTTCTGTGTTTTTACCGCATTACTACTTAGCAGTTCGGCAAAAGGGACAGATAAAATAAGTACCAGGCTTTAAAAAAAAAGCACTGGGGTCGATTCATTCGACTAAAAATTCTTCAAGGCAGTGCCACAGCATGGCCAATCTAAATGACTGATACAAGTACACACACACACACATATATATATGGGCGTAGGGCAAGTGTCTTCTACTATAGCCTCGGGCCGACCAAAGCCTTGTGAGTGGATTTGGTAGACGGAAACTGAAAGAAGCCCGTCGTATATATATGTATATATATATATATGCGTGTGTGTGTTTGTGTGTCTGTGTTTGTCCTCCCCGCCATCGCTTGACAATCGATGCTTGAAACCGATGTTTACGTCCCCCGTAACTTAACGGTTCGACAAAAGAGACCGATAGAATAAGTACTAGGCTTACAAATACTAAGTCCAGGGGTAGATCTGCTCGACTAAAGGCGGTGCTCCAGCATGGCCGCAGTCATGACAGAAACAAATAAAAGAGTAAAAGATAAAGAGTGTATATATATATATATATATATATAACGGTAAACTTTATGAAAATAGACAAAAGACGAATATTTGTACATATTGGTTGTGTTTATTAAACAGACGCTGAAAATTTTGATATGTGTACGAAATTGTGCCTATGCATGTATGTATGTATGTATGTGTTTATGCATGTATATATGTATGTACGTGCGTAATGTATGTATGTATTTATGTATGTACGTGCGTTATGTATGTATGTATATATGTATGTACGTGCGTTATGTATGTATGTATGTATGTACGAGTGTGAGTATGTGCACGCTTGCATATACACACACGTTGTTTTATAAACACTTCAATCGTAAATTCAACAGTAGTCATAAACACATACATGCATCTCCACATAAGCACAATCCATGAAAATACGTGTCTATTGTCACACAATATTATACATAGGATACATCCCATCGATTGTGAAACATGTCTTGAACCCTGTCTCCCTCCTCGCTTTATAAAACCTTTTCTTCGGTATTTTATTGTTACTGCTCATGTATCTGAAATCCTCAATAGGGATACTACTTAATACCATTAAGAAAGATGCTGATAAAATATTTCATCCAATATTTTTGGTTTCTCGGAATACGAGTAAAATCGATGCGAGAAACATTGAACAAAAGTAACAGAATTTGTATAAAGAGGGTGGGACTGCAAGTTTCCCTTTTTTTTTGTATAACTTTCCTCCAAGGATATTAAATTAATAACAGTTTTTGTCTCTAAAGCTGTCTTCGTTTTACAGTTTTTTTCTCTTTTCTTCTTCTTCTTCTTCTAATCATTATCATTATTATTATTATTATTATTATTATTATTATTATTATCATGAGGCGGCGAGCTGGCAGAGTCTTTAGTACGCCAGGCAAAATGCTTAGCAGTATTTCGTCCGTCTTTATGTTCTGAGGAAATTGCCTTTCCTCTTTTTGGGGTCGATAAATTAAGTATAAGTGATTCATTGGGGTCGATATAATCGACTACTCCCCAAAATGACTGCCCTTGTGGAAAAATTTGAAACTGTTCTTCTTCTTCTTCTTCTTCTTTCTTCTTCTTCTTCTTCTTCTTATTATTATTATTAAGGCGGCGAGCTTTCAGAATCGTTAGCACGCCGATCGAAATGTTTAGCAGTATTTTGCCCGTCGCTAGATTCTGGGTTCAAATTCCACCGAGGTCGACTTTGCCTTTCATTCTTTCAGTGTCGATAAAATAAGTACCAGTTGAACGCTGGCGTCGACGTAATCGACTCATCCTCTCCCCCAAAATTGCTGTTCCTGTGGCAAAATTTGAAGTCATTATTATTATTATTATTATTATTATTATATTATTAAGGCGACGAACTGGCAGAATCGTTAGCACACCGGGCGAAATGTTTAGCGGCATTTCATGTTCTCTGTTCAAATTCTGCCGAAGTCGACTTTGCCTCTCATCTTTTCAGGGTCGATAAAATAAGTACCAGTTGACTACAGGGGTCAATGCAATCGACTTACACCTTCCCTGAAATTGCTGATCTTGTGCCAAAATTTGGATTCATTATTATTATTATTATTATTATTATTATCATTATTGATGTTGTTGTTGTTGCTGTTGTTTTTATTTTCATTTTGTTATATCCGGAAAAGTTAAGTAATTGTTAAAAAAAATGTCTTTGCACATCGAAATTTTTCGAACGAAGCCGGGTTTCGCGGGTTTTATATTTCACGTTACAACTGTTAAGATATCAAATATTCTTACATGTATAAAATTAGTTATTTCTTAAGTATCTTACGCATTTCTTCTGAAATGGATACAAATTAAAACTACATGCTCATAACATCGATACAGGAAGATGTTTGCGTGAGTCACTCTCAAGTGGCGAATGAAAGCTCTCTCTGTCTCCTATATACGCTTTCGCAAGCAAAAGACAAACTATATAAACGAATTAATTTGGCGACAAGATGTCTGATATGTTGCATAAATCACAGCAAGCAGTTGAAACATTCAACATTGCATCACGTTGAATTTATAAATTTATGCGTTTAAACAGAATCCATAACAGAGAATAAATCCTCAATGAATACAAGACGAAACTTCGGTGCCAATCTAAAATAGGTTTGGGTATTATGGAATTAGCATTATTTAAAGATAACACAGCATTCAAATGGAAGAGAACACAGGCATATCATGCTCTTTTCTATGTCACTGTGATCTTCTTAATATATATATAAATCAAATATAAAATATAAATTACAAAGTGGGACAAGAACGCAAAAACACACAAAGAGACGACACAAAAAAACAGACGGGTCACTCGAAGCCTCTAATCTTCAGTCGGAACCAGATCATCTTAGCAATTTCGGCTGTTTATATATATATATAATATATATATATATAATATATATATATATATATATACATATATTAATTTTGTTTACGTATAGCTTAATGTAATTTTCGTTTGTCTGTTCCTGTCTTTAATATGCTCTTTCTTTATAACCTCTTTAGATTGTTTAGTCAGGAACTCTCCTACGAGAAAAAAAAATACAATCAGTCACTTCTAAAGAGGAGGAGAATCGTCTCCTCGATTATTTACAGACAGATTAAATACTTTCTTATCTTACTTACTCGGCAGATTTTCTCGATAATTACCAAAGTGAAGATAACAGGCGTCGGACTTGGTAATATGCATTGCGGGTTCAGCTGTCACCACCATTGCAGATGATGGACAATTTAAGTAACACACAATATCTCTCTCTATATAAACGGCAGTTTGTCTGTGCGTGTTTCTGTGTGTCTGTTTTCTCGTACCCTCACCCTGACCACGGCTTTCAACCGATTCTGATGAAACTTGACACACACATAGCCCAATGTCATAATTCAAAACTAACGCAGCGAAAATTTTGAAAAGTTCCCCCAGTTCTGAAAAAAATCGATAAATTCGACATGGGGTCGAGAATAAAAAAAAACAAACCACAGACTGTCTAGGGGACGCACTCAACCTTTTATTACTCTCAAAAAAAAATTTACCATCATTTTTTTTTCCATTTTTTTGCTATTTTTTGGCTATAACTCTCTAAAAATGCTTTATAGTTATTTCCCTTACAAACCTGAGCAACGCCGGGCGATACTGCTAGTAGCATATAAATTATTTCCCATAGCGTTTATTGATAATTGCTTTAATTTTTTTTAAGACTATATTGAATTCCTGAAAATTAGTAATATTAGATATTTAGAGATTTAAACGATAATTAACAGTGCTGAAATCCATATCCTAAATATCATGAATGTACATGATCAAGAGTGTCAAGATAAATTGATGTTTTAATGACTCTGGCTCTTCCTTGTGATATTTCAACCACTAAATAACATAGCCATTGTTAGATATTACAATTTTAGTTATTTGTATTGCTTCTCTTACTTTTCCCCTTTCGTGAATCGAAGCATTGACGTACCACAAAAAGCGACAAACATTTAAACACTTGACTAACATACGTATATAATCCAATTAACAGGAGAAAAAGAAAGAGTTTAGCACATCTTTAATGGCCAGTTGTGTAATTGTTCCGGCCCTAATCTATTTCTAACGCCATTGCAGGCAAAAATTTAACGTAAAATGTTACGTAGTATTTTCGGTTTTATACATGAGAGTGGCACTTCATCAGGCTTGCATGAAAAGTACCTCGTAGTATTTGGGGTACTTTATTACACACACACACACCACACACACACACACACACACACAACACATACATACATACATACATACATACATACATACATACATACATACATACATACATACATACAAACAAACAAACAAAGAAGCGTGCAAGTAGAATCATTACTGCACC
>NC_042998.1:179711298-179721298 GCF_006345805.1 Octopus sinensis
CCCTCTATCCGATGAGAGGCTATGCTCGAAACGTCATATTTTTACTCCTATTTTTCCATCAAAACTTTCACCGGGTGTCAGTCTAATATATTCACTGTGTATGCCTGATTGAATTTTGTTGATTTTTTTCTAATTTTTGTTTGTTCTTGATTCCTTGCTTTAACTACATACTCTTGACTAGATGAACTTAACACCTAAGTGGATATATTTCACCCTCTAATTATAAGTGCTGATGTCTTCCACATCTAAAGGTACATAGTCCAAGTTCAATCTATACTACTGGCTGTAATAACATTCATACACAAGTGCTCTCTGTGGCTTCTTTAAGACCGCTCCTAACAACAACAAATTCCTAGGATAATGTTGTCATTTTCTCACTAGTTCTATAATAAAACAACGACAAAAACGCACAAAATAATTGAATAACATCAAATGATTTTCTTGAAGAGCAAAAATAAGAGGTGAAGGAAATAAAACTGATATATGTTGTGTGTGTGTGTGGTGTGTGTGTGTGTGTGTGTGTGTGTGATGGACAAGGTCAAGATCTTCTTTTGATGTTACCTTCACATGACTAAAGATCAGCAGAGCGGAAGTCTTTGCTGTAGGAGGGAGAAACAGGAAGAGGGATAATGCAGGAATAAATTGATGGTACCATGAGAAATAGAATTCAACACTTGACGATGAATGCCAGTCGTTGAGGCATCTTCTCGAAAAAGATTTCTTCCGGCGTAGACGCAGCAAATCGGTCTTTTCATTGCTTGCCTTACAATCACCACCATCACTAACAACACCACCAAGCATGCATACATACATACATACATACATACATACATACATACATACATACATACATACATACATACATACATACATACATACATACATACATACATACATACATACATACATACATACATACATACATACATACATACATACATGCGTACTACGTACGTACGTCGTACGTACATAATCAAGCGTGCATTGCTTTAAACGAAATACCAAAGTAGACTCATAGTAGTATTTCACAACATCTAGTAAAGCCACACACACACACAAACTCGTTCTTTTGCTTTCTTTCTCTCTCATTTCAAGCAATATTCATGCAAACAGGATGCAAGTTCGAATCTTTATACATTCATCCACTCCTATTTCTTTACTACCATACAAGGGGCTAAACACAGAGAGGACAAACAAGGACAGACAAACGGATTAAGTCGATTATATCGACCCCAGTGCGTAACTGGTACTTATTTAATCGGCCCCGAAAGGATGAAAGGCAAAGTCGACCTCGGCGGAATTTGAACTCAGAATGAAGCGGTAGACGAAATACCTATTTATCTACTACCCACAAGGGGCTAAACACAGAGGGGACAAACAAAGACAGACAAACGGATTAAGTCGATTACATCGACTCCATGCGTAAGTGGTACTTATTTAATCGACCCCGAAAGGATGAAAGGCAAAGTCGACCTCGGCGGAATTTGAACTCAGAATGTAGCGGCAGACGAAATACCACTAAACATTTCGCCCGGCGTGCTAACGTTTCTGCAAGCTCGCTGTCCCAAAGCACAAATGTATAATACACAAATGCACAACATAAACTGAAATTGTTTTAGCTGTGATTTAAGGGTCAAGAGATTCATGCCAAGGTACTTGTGAAAGGTACTACCACGGTTATATGTGTGTGTTTGTAAAGGTATACGTATACACACACAGTTCTCTCTCTCTCTTTCTCTAGCACTAACACATGAAAGTATATTTATGTGTCTATGTCTATGCGAATCTAAATTGATTTAATGCAATGATGTGTGCTTAGAAACAACATTCCCACTATGGGAATAACCTTCCCTATTCAGATCTAACTAGCTTTTGTGGTTACCCCAATAAAATTCCAATGTTGTAACATGAGTTGGTGTACAGGAACGGGCCTCACCTTCAATTGACTTGGGATTTCATATTTCTGAGAAGGAGCTTGGCCATACGGACTGCACGCCTCTGATATATTTGGTCGGGTAATTTGCATTCCATTAGGAATAAGGTTCCTCGTCAGAAATACCGTTCTTCTGGAACCTTCTGAACTACTAATTACATAAACCTCCGGCAAATTTATGGTGATTTCAAAGGTGAAATATTACTTGTAGATTGAATTGGCATTTTAATGAATCATGGTTAGCAGAGGTAAAAGCTCGGATTTATTTATATACACACGCACGCACGTACGCACGCACACGCACACACACAAACAAACACACACACACACACACACGTGTGTGTGTGTGTGTGAAAGCAAATGAGGCTAAAAATTAATAAGATGCGCAGGAGTGGTAAGCAGCTAGGCGCCGGAGTGATTCTGTAGTAAGTAGCTTGCTTATCAACCACATGGTTCCGGGTTCATTCCCACTGCGTGGCACCTTAGGCAACTGTCTTCTACTATAGCCTCGGGCCGACCAAAGCCTTGTGAGCGGATGTGGTAGACGGAAACTGAAAGAAGCCCGTCGTATATATGTATATATATATATATATGTTGTGTGTGTGTGTGTGTGAGTATATGTTTGTGTGTGTGTGAGTATATGTTTGTGTATATGTGTTTGTCCCTCCAACATCACTTGACAGCCAATGGTAGTGTGTTTACGTCCCAAAGAATAAGTCCTGGGGTCGATTTGCTTTCGACTAAAGGCGGTGCTCCAGCATGGCCGCAGTCAAATGACTGAAACAGGTAAAAGAGTAAAAGAGGAAAGAAAAATCACCGCGCTAAGACACGTGAAATGCAATTTATTGATAGGTGAATATTTTGTGATATTTCATTAATTGGTTGATTATTCAAACACTTGCGCATGTGCGTTCAATACATACATACATACATGCATAGCAACCATTCTGTGTATCTATCTATCTATCTATCTATCTATCTATCTATCTATCTATCTATCTATCTATCTATCTGTATGTCTGTCTGTCTGTCTATCTCCATATAGATGGTGTCTTCATTGGATCATGTTAGAGCGTTGTTATAATTTACATTGCGTATTTTGCTTTTTATTCCCGCTGTTCTCGCTGTTCTCAGTTCTATTACTAACAAGTTAGACTTTGCCTTTCATTCTTTCAAGATCGATACTTAAATATCACTGTTGTACTGGGTCGATTCTCTCCCCCACTTCTCCCCGCCCCTTTCTCTAAGGCAGAAATCGGCTGTGGTATACCAAGTCTCAAAATGCCCGTATGCTGCGGTAGCGCCTCAACTATTCTATTGGGATTTGTTTACTTGCTTGTTTGCATGGGCAAGTTTCTTCTGCTATAGCTTCGGGTTGACCATAGCCTTGTGAGTGAATTTGGTAGACACAAACTGAAAGTCATCGTGTGTATATGTGTGTGTGTATTCATTTAATTCTTTAACGTGTTTCAGCCATTTGGGTGCACCTATGCAGGAACACTGCCTTTTAGGCGAACAAGTGAACCCCAAGATTTTTTAAAGCTTGGTGCTTATTCTATTGGTCTATTTTACCGAACCGCTAAGTTATGGGGTACATAAACACACCAAAACCGTTTGTCAAACACTGATAGGGGGGGGGCAAACACAGATTCAAAGACACACGCACACTCACACACACATACATATATATATATATATATATATATATACAACAGGCTTCCTTCAGTTTTCGTCTATCAAATCCTCTCACAAGGCTTTGGTCGGACCGAAGCTATGGTAGCTTCGGCCGAAGCAAAAAACTTGCCCAAGATACCACGCTGTGGGATTGAACCCAGAACCATGTGGTCTGGAAGCAAGCTTCTTACAACACAGCTACGCTTGCGCCTGATAATAATAATCCTTTCTAATGTAGGCAGGCACATGGTATGAAATTTTTTGGGAAGGGACAAGTCGATTACATCGACTCTAGTGTTCGACTGGTGCTTAATTTATTAACCCCGAAAGGATTGAAGGCAAAGTCGACCTCAGCTGAGTTTGAACTCAGAACGTAAAAACGAATGAAATACTGCTAAGCATGTTGCCCGGCTGCTAAGGATTCTGCAAGTACGCTGCCTTAATAATAATAACGACAATAATAATAATAATAATATAATAATAATAATAATAATAATAATAATATGTGAAAACTAGATAAAGAAAAGAAAAGGGAGAAAGTTGAGAAGAGACGGCGCTTCAAATATTGTAGATATATTTCTTTACTAGTTATTTACTCTAAGTAACATTTAGAAGATGTATAGCATGTTATAAAAATGCTTCAGATAGCATAAACCTCTGGAGTGGGGAGGGTATTTATCTTTATATCTATCTTACATATAATTGATAGATATACAGAAATATATATTTGCGTCTAACTAGAGACGAGTATGTGAATATTCGCCTTATTTTGTATGTGAGGGTGTATGATAACCAGGATTTGTGTTCTAAAATATTTATCTGAATTTCTAAAATATTTGCCAATATAATGTGAAACAAAGCTAAATTGGATGATATTTTAAGGTTGCCAATAGAAGTAGACAGAAAAAGACAGAGAGAGAGAGAAAGAGAGAGAGAGAGAGAGAGAGAGAGAGAGAGAGATCAACTAAAGGGAGTTATCTGCTAAGATGCGTTCCATTCTAATGAAGGAACAAGACTACGCTGGTACACTTTGTAGTTAAAACTGCGTCGAAGCATACCTAAGACATATTCCCAACAAGATCAGGAATCAAATATGTTGTATGGAGAAAAATTACATTTTTACAGCGAAACACAAAACCCAATGAAAAATAGCTGACATGTCTGAAGTGATAGATCGCTAAACGTAGTTTTGTTTTTATAAATTGCTCCTCATATTTTCTGATATATTATTTACAGCAACGAGATGGGTTAATAAGTAAATTATTGAAGTTAATTATTTTAATTAATTTAAAGTTAATTAAAAAGATTACCAATCCCATGGTAAATGATTTTAAAAATATGATTTGATCATTTTTTTCCTTCTTTTCTAAAATGGTTGACAGTTGAACAATAAACATTACTAAAATAAGAGAATTTCTTAGACGGTTGGTAGCTCATCTCTAGAGAACCATCACTTTGAGGATTTTTCTTGGGGTGGCCATGCATTTAATTATAGATGTCACAAGCGCCGGCGATATTCAATTAATTACTCTTCTTATTTCTCGAAATCTAACACAAGATGGCGCTTTTCGTCTCACTTTAAATGTCTTATTTTGGGAATAACCATTTCCCAGATGTCTCATTTCAGTTAAAGACATCAGAACGATTGTGAAAGTACACGAGTTACCAACTGGCGAATGGCAAGCAAACAAAAATTTAAAAAAACATACAAAAATACGAATAAAACACAACACACACACACACACACACACACACACACACTCTCTCTCTCTCTCTCTCTCTCTCTCTCTTATATATACATACATATACACACGATACACATTTTATGCAGACTCATATGACTGAAAGGAACGGATACACAGAATTAGGGAAACAACAAGAAGTAATGCCATGAGTGTGTATGCATACATAGGTATATATGAGCACACGTGTGTGTGTGTGTGTGTGTGTGGTGTGTGGTGTGTGTTTGTGGGGTGTGTTGCATTCATATATTCTTGTATTGTGTATGGACAGAAAACACACAACACAACACAATATATATATAATATATATATATAGAATATATATATATTATATATATATATATATATATGAGCAGGCATTCACAAAGGCACACCTTAAGTTAAATTCATGTGGAGATGAGTGAACACAGGGTAATGAGAGAGAGAAAGAGAGACAGAGAGAGACAGAGAGAGAGAGAGACGGAGAGAGAGAGAGAGAAATGGATAGGGGTAAAAATAACACATACACACGCAGAGAGAAAAGTATATATATATATATATATAAGATAGATAGATAGATAGATAGATAGATAGATAGATAGATAGATAGATAGATAGATAGATAGATAAACATTCACAGTCAAGCAAGTTATTGAAATGGGATAAAGAAGCAAAGAAAGAGGGAAATGTAGACATACATGCATACATATTGACAGATAGATAAATAGACAGACAGGCAGATAGATAGATAGATAGATAGATAGATAGATAGATAGATAGATAGATAGATAGATAGATAGATAGATAGATAGATAGAAAAGTTGAAGACTATAAAAGAAAAGTAACTATAAAATTGGGATAAAACATTCGCGCCTCTAACACGGCCAAGTCTGACATATTTGTCATTATATGTCAGCTTAGGGCTTGACTATTCTAAATATTTTATTATTTTTTCCTCACTCCTCTAATTACAGTCTGTGCAAACTAATTACTATGTATTCCTTTTGGCCATAAAGATCTCAGAGAGGGATAAAGGATAGAGAAAGTAGGGAGTGGTAGCAAGGGATGCGATGAGAGAAAATGTTCAGAGGTGGGAAAAAGCGGGGAAAAATCGGTAGGAAGAGTGATAAAGGAAAAAAAAAATTGAAGGAGAGGGCTTGGGGAGGTTAAGATTAAACAGAAACTCACAGTGAGAGGGGGAGGGGGAATGATAGAAAGAAAGTGAGGAATGAATGAGAGGGAGAAGGCGAAGGCGAGAGAGAGAGAGAGGTGGACAATCAAAAAACACAGAAAAGAGAACCGTTGGTAGATGAAGGAGAGTTCAATCTAAAGGATAAATGTAAAACAATAAAAATTGTGTGTTGGCAAAAAGGAAGATGAGACATAATGTATATGTGTGTGTGTGTATGCCTATACACACACACATATATATGTGTGCATATACCTACATGCAAACGCATATACCTATATATATATATATATATAGATATATATATCTATTTATATATACACACGTATACATACATAATACATACATTATTATATATATATATATATAATGTGGTGTGTGTGTGTATATATATGTGTGTGTGTGTATATATATATATATATATATATATATATTCGTATGCAGAATCACAATACACGGACGCACAAAATATACACACACATACGGCGGTGCATACGGTGCATCAGCATGGCCGCAGCTCTGAGCTGAAACTAAAAAAAAAAACACATACGAGAGAGAGAGAGAGAGAGAGAGAGAGAGAGAGAGAGAGAGAGAGAGAGATGATAAGTTAATCCGGGTAGTAAAAATCGCCGTGTAGTGAACATTGTAAGACGCGGAAGGACAAAGTTTCGATCTTGTCAGACGCAATGGTAACATGCCAAGCAGAGTTCGCATTATATTAGCTGAAGGTAGTAGGGGAAAGTGGTTAATGAAAATCAGGGCTAGAGAACACAATAAAATTATGTTGTGCCTGGAAATACAAGGGGTTAGAAAGACGATGAATAACTTGGCTTTCTTTAATACTGAATCAGTCTTTTTATTGCCGCTGTCGCTATTATTTTTTTCTTGATATTTGTATATCATACAGGGGGCAGGCATGGAGGTATGATTAAGTTGAATTTACAACCACATGGTTTCTGGTTCAATCCCACTACGCGCCACCAAAGGTCAAACGTTCTCTACTCCAGCTCCAGGTTGGTCAATGCCATATATATATGTGTATGCCGTATATATGTGTATGTGCAACTGTTTGTTCCCCATCACCACCTCCACAGCTTCACAACTGGTATTAGTTTATTTCCGTAACCTAGCGGTTCGGTAAAAGAAAAACTAGTAGAAAAGTATCAAACTTTACAAATACTGGGGTGGGGATTTGTTAGATTAAATCTGTCAAGGCTGCAGTCCAATGACTGAAACAAGTTAAAGATAAAAATTGGCACGTTTGTTTTTCGAATACTCTTTTACTTGTTTCAGTCATTTGACTGTGGCCATGCTGGAGCACCGCTTTTAGTCGAGCAAATCGACCCCAGGGATTATTCTTTGTAAGCCTAGTACTTATTCTATCGGTCTCTTTTGCTGAACCGCTAAGTTACGGGGACATAAACACACCAGCATCGGTTGTCAAACGATGTTGGGGGGACAAACACAGGCACACAAATGTATACACACACACATACATATATATATATATATATATATATATATACATGACGGGCTTCTTTCAGTTTCCATCTACCAAATCCACTCACAAGGCTTTGGTCGGCCCGAGGCTATAGTAGAAGACTGAACCCGGAACCATGTGGTTCGTAAGCAAGCTACTTACCACACAGCCACTCCTACGCTTATATGCAGCTTTTTCACATAAAAAAAAGCTCTATACGTAAAGTAGGGGTCGACATAGCGACACAGTTTCAATTCTATGTTGTTAGGCAGGTTCAATTGGTTTAAACATTGAATAAAGGATTTCTAACAAAGGCATGAACATTCACTTATTGTCTCGTTCACTAATTTTGCTTCAAATGTATAAAACTTTTCGTCTGGTAAAATGGCAGAAACAAATATTAATTTTTAACAGAGATGCGTACGATATAAATAAATTCAGATGTAGAAGGCAGCGAGCTGGCAGAAACGTTTGCACGCCGGGCGAAATGCGTAGCCGTATTTCGTCTGCCGTTACGTTTTGAGTTCAAATTCCGCCGAGGTCGACTTTGCCATTCATTCTTTCGGGGTCGATTAAATAAGTACCAGTTACGCACTGGGGTCGATGTAATCGATTTAATCCATTTGTCTGTCCTTGTTTGTCCTCTCTGTGTTTGGCCCCTTGTGGGTAGTAAAGAAATAGATATAAATAAATTCAAATGCAGTGATAAGACGTCGACGTGATTTCGAAATATCTTGTTGGAACCATTTCACTTCTTTTTATCCGTCAAAACAATTGAGAAAATGCATGAGTATCGCACTTGATAAACTCTGTCCTAAAACGCAACGTGTCCAGCTTGTGTGCATGTCCTGGCACAGATGTGGCGATATGGTTGGAAAGTTCGTTTTGCACTTTTAGAGTTTCCAGATGCAGCAACACTGTGCGGTGCCTTGGAGAAGTGATTTATTTCTAACACAGTTTTGATTAGTCTTTTAGATACAATTTCTATTCCATGTTATTCGTACTGAACTCATGAAGCTGTTATTAAGCCACCAGATTTTGTGGTTGCTCGGCGATTAATTCAACCAAACATCAAACATGATATCTGCTAAAGGGACTCAACTTATATTATGATATCAGGTAGGTGATATGCTGCTGAATGACGTTCACATAAAATTCTAAATTAATTGAAATTTGCCTTTTAGCATGAGAAATAACAGAAGCATTTGTTAGCTACTTTCAAGTTGAAGAAACGCAGGGGGCGATTTCAGGAAATTAATAATTAATTTTACAGAAAATTGAATTTTCATGTTTAGAGGTAACAGCTGATATTTGTTAGTTACAAATAAAAGCTTAATAACACTAGTTTTTAAACATCACAATGCAACTATCTATATATCTTTATGCAAAACATTTGATTTGTACCGATTTAAAGACTCTCTTTTGCTATCCCACTCAGGATTTTTATAATTCAATGATTCGCCTGTTGGAAACCTGAAACCAACGTCGTTATTATTCACCAATTGGTATTTACTATACACACACACACACACACACACACACACACACACACACACACACATATATGTTACCACTTTAACTCTCCGCAAAAAAATCCCAAATCTTATTTAATTTGCTTTGCGGGAAGGACTGTTTTAATGAAGTCGCGTCTTGTCCCTACATCGAAACGCGGAGTAGATAAAACAGGGGACAACAGATGAAGGGAATGTTCTCTATTTGTTTTTTTCCTTGTTCGAAAAAAAGCTCGTTTTCCATACTTTTGTTTTTAATGTTCTCGTTTCTCATTTTGTCCACGTTTTTTGACGTCCTATGCCCATGTATGCATGTATATATACATATATATGTAGGCATGTACATATGTACATGTATGTGTGTATATATGCATATATATATATTATTATATTATATTATATTATATATATATATATTGAAGAGAGAGCGGTATATATATATATATATATATATATATATATATATATATATAATATATATATATATAATAT
>NC_042998.1:179726298-179793798 GCF_006345805.1 Octopus sinensis
GTGTGCAGAGTGAATCACTACATTAACCAATGTTAGTCCCTACTTAAGTACGTGTTTTTCGTGCAGAAGGCGATTCCGGGAGACTTTTATTGCGTTGTTATTTTTATTCAGTAAATAGTGCTTTTTTCACAATGGTGCTCAGTGGGCAGTGTGCGACGATGCTGGGACACTGCTTTGAAGGGTTTGAGTCGATCAAATCAGCACCAGTACTTTTGTTTTGTCGACAGGGATGTAAGCAAACCATCACCGGTTGTCAGTGGTGTTGGAGAGGGCAGTCACAAACACTTATATGCATATATATACATTTATACATATATATACATTTATACATATATATACATTTATACATATATATACATATATATACATGTATATATATACATACATATATATACGTACACAAACACACACACACACACACACATATATAATATATATATATATATTAAAAATGTGTGTGTTTATGCGCATGCCTGACCGCGCGCGCATGCACACACACACACACGCACACACACACACACACACACACACACATTTTCCGTGTTTCAGTCATTAGACTGCAGTCATATGCGCGTGTAATTTCTGTCTTTCAAATTCACTCATAACTTATTGGTGGCCCGGGGCAACAGTGGAAGGCACTTGTGCAATTTCCCACGCAGGTAGGGCTGAACCTGAAAACACGTGATGTGGATATGCTGAACGAAAGACGGTAGTGTCATGGTTGGAATATATTTGACCATAACTCCGTACGATTAAAGTCAACCTGGGGTTAAGCAACAACTTGCGACTGGGTTAGCACATACTGAGAGATACAGTAAACGGTCGTCTGAGCCAGGGCTTGATCTAATGCTAGTATTTTCTTAATTACTAACCGTAAGAAATATAAGTATATGCCTGTAGTAGTGAGTGGAAGAGGCATTTGCTAGAGGTTTGCCTTCTTAAATAATCGGGAGAAGTAGTAGAAAACGAAGTAGAAGAAGAAGAAGAAGAAGAATTAGAAGAAGAAGAAATAAAAGAGGTTTATCACAATGACATGGCAGCGCTTGATATAGTCTCGTCATCTCTCTGTCATTTGAAAGTATCCAGTGAAAAGTATGGCTTCGAGGATATTCGAGAACGAAACGGACGGTTTGTAGATAACAAATCAAAAGGAAGCTGTCAAGAGGGTGAATGCGGTGTGTGGGTGGGGGTTGGTGGAAAATCTGGCTTTGAAATTTACTTCATTTAACAATGGAACTTCGTTTGGTCAGAGTTGGACGTGTGAATAAGTATGTTTGCTCTGGTACACATATACGTATACTCAATTCATCTACTACTCGCCCTCGTATACAGACACTTATACACATATAATGCATTCTCTCACTCTCTCTCTCTCTCGTTCTCTCTCTCTCTCTCTCTCTCTCTTCTCTCTCTCTCTCTCTCTCTCTTTCTCTCTTTCTTTCATTTGCCCTCTTTCATTCGCACATAAAATCAGATGTACTTGTATAGTTCTTTTAGTGACTGAAATAGTTCGTGTATGTGTGTGTACTTTCGTTAAGCACTCTTTTGTGTGAGTGAGTGATTAAGAGTGGTGTGTGTGTGTGAGAGAGAGAGAGAGAGAGAGAGTGGGGGTGAGAGGAAAAGCGACAGAGATTGGGTGCGTGTATGCGTGTACGTTTAAATAAACGCATTTATCCTTTTGCAGCTGCGAGCAAACACACATTGACATGTAGAAATACGTGTATTTATATATGCATAAGTGTTTTCTTCTAAGTAGAGAGAGAGAGAATGGGGGAAGAGTGTATGTGTTATGAAGGAAAAAAGAGAAAGGGTGAAAGAGTTGATTGATAGAGAGAAGTGTCTGTATATATATATATATGTATTTGTTCGTCTACGCGTGCGTATATCTACAGCTTCCAAGTGTAATGGTTTTTTTCTGCAGGAGACGTATACGTTTAGTGTATAATAGGTGACGGTTGATGGGGGGACAGCGCTGGTACAACACTGACCCCGGATAAACAACAAACAAAGAAGGAAGGAAGGAAGGAATAAAGTTTGGCGTAGGGAGAGAAATGGAGGTGATGTGATTTAATAATAATAATAATAATAAAAAAATAAAAAAAATAATAATAATAATAATAATAATAATAATAATAATAATAATAATAACAAATAGCAAAATAAAGACAGAGAAATGTAGAAAATGGGTCAAGTGAAGAAAACGAAGACAGCAAGTGAAAGAAGAAAGAAAGATGAGAGAAAGCCTGAGTAGGAAGAGGAGATGAAAGGCTGCGGAAGAGGAGGAGGTTGGGGGGAAAAGAAGAAAGAAGAAATTAAGAAAGATGAAAGGGGAGAGATAAATGAAGACCAGTATATAAAAAAGGAAGGTGCTGTGTGAGGGAAGAGTAAAGAATAAATAAAAAGAAAGAGGAGTCAAAGAGGTGGATTTGAAAGTAAAAAAAAAAAAATGAGATGAGGATATATATTAAAGGGGAAGATAAAACTATATAATTGATAAAGAAGGGGTTTTTTGGTAGCGAATAAACTGTAAGTGGAAATAATGGTTTCGATATTGGTTTCGAACTCTGGAGCGAGTTCAGCTTGCGTAGGAGTGGCTGTGTGGTAAGTAGCTTGTTTACCAACCACATGGTTCCGGGTTCAGTCCCACTGCGTAGCACCTTGGCCAAGTGTCTTCTACTATAACCTCGGGCCGACCAAAGCCTTGTGAGTGGATTTGGAAGACGGAAACTGAAAGACGCCCTTCGTATATATGTATATATATATATATATGTGTATGTGTGTGTGTGTGTGTGTGTGTATACGTTTGTGTGTCTGTGTTTGTCCCCCGCCCCCAACATCATTTGACAACCGATACTGGTGTGTTTACGTCCCCATAACTTTAGCGGTTCGGCAAAACAGACCGATAGAATAAAGAACAAGGCTTACAAAGAATAAGTCCTGGGGTCGATTTGCTCGACTAAAGGCGGTGCTCCAGCATGGCCACAGTCAAATGACTGAAACAAGTAAAAGTGGTAAAAGAGTAAGTTCAGCAAGTTCAGGGGAGGGATCTAATCGATTACATTGACCTCAGTAGTCAACTGCTATTATTTTATCAACCTCGAAAGGATGGAAGGCAAAGTCAACTTCGGTGGAATTTGAACGCAGAGCGTATAGACGGATGGACGAAATGCTGCTAAGCGTTATGCTCGACGTGTTAAAGGTTCAGCCAGTTCACCGTTCTTATAATGGATGAGGATTTTGAGAGAGAGAAGGATGGGGAGAGAGCAAAGATAAATCAAAATTTTAAAGAACGAATAAAAGTCTACTTCACACGTGTGGTCACACTAACGCTGATTCATTCATTCGTTCATGAAAACACACACGCACACACGCACACACACAAAAACACACACACACACACTCACACACGCGCGCGCGCTCGCCATACGCATATATACATTCATTCATATATACATACAACTGTCTTAACAAAAACAAAAAAAAGCCTTGTCACTTTGTCAGAGGCCGGCTTGAAATCTCAAAGAAAGAAAGAAATACATACATACATACATACATACATACATACATACACACACGCACACATACACACACACACATACATACATACATACATACATACATACATACATGCATACATACATACATACATATACACACACACATACACACGCACACACACATACACACATACATACATACATACATACATACATACATACATACATAGCCACATTGGTACCAAAAGAGACGGGAGGGATATTTTGCGAGCCTCGGGGACTTCGTGTTTTGAATCAAGTCCTGATAGGACCGTCTTATCTTCATGTGTAACTTGGAATTGATATGTAGCAGTAATGTCATTAAAAGTGTGCATGTGAGCGTGTGTGTGTGTGCGTGTGCGTAAGATAAATAGATAGATAGAGATCAAGAGGGAGGCGGAGAGAGAGAGAGAGTAACAAAGCTGGTGGTGGCGGTATGGCTGAAACGTTTAAGTATCGGAATAAACTTCTAGTGGTTTACTCAAGTCTATGCTTAAATCTCAAATCATCATGGGGTCAGTCTTTGCCTTCCAACCTTTCAGGGGTTGATAAAACAAATGCTATTTATAAGCTGCGGTCCTAGGAATATTTAAACGAAATCAATATCGGGGGGAGACAATGGTTTGATATTACAAAATCTTGGGTCAGGAGTTGATATTTACCGTATCTTAACGTGTATAAGAGACCCTCGTGTATTAGGAAGCCCCTAACTTTGGGGGCTTAAAATTTAGAAAAAAAAAATGGTTTTGTAAGGGATTATAATACTATCCATGTATAAGAAACTCCCGTTTTTTAAAACTAATTTTTGAGAAAAAAAGGTGGGGTCCTTATACACGTTACAACACGGTAAATCTCCCTTTAACTTTATATTATTAATTTTGCTCAATTACAGGCGCACGGACATGAAACACGAGTTGCGTCATATAAGTATGCATTCAATAAAGCATATACTTTATAAGATGTAATAAGCACTCTTTCACATTTCATCAATGCAATTCATATGTGTGTGTGAGCGAGCGCATGTGTGTTTGTGTGTGTATATGTGTGTGCTTTCCAAATACGTCGTTTCAGGTTTCGTCGCACCGCATGACACCTTGGGCAAGTGTCTTGCACTAAAAGTCCCAGACCGATCCATAGATTCTGAGGGATTTGGGCAAAGGGAAACTGTTTTGCCAGCCTATCGTGTCTGCGCGCGTGCGTATATACTTGTATTTGTTTATATACGTATGTTTATCTACATGCATACATTATATATATATATATATGTATATGTGTGTGTAAATATATATACATTATGTATACATGTGTGTGTGTGTATGTGTGTGTGCCCGTATGTATATTGTAGTGAGCCATTTAATGCTATAATTCCCGAGTTAAGCACCGGCTTTAAGATCCCTTTGTAGTTTAATGGAGATCATGACAAACAAATGTAATATAATAGGCCGGGATTTCTTAGGGTGTTTGTCAAGATCTGAGAGGCCAGTGAGCAGTGATTACTTTGGATATATGGTTCAGAATTTAGCATGCAAGACAGAGACGACCTTCTATGAAACGAAAACATTTATGAGTAAAAAAACGTTTTTAAACAAAACAAAAACGTTTTTAAACATCTAATTAAATCGCTCAAACTGAGATACCAGATGTTACGAGAAATGAATTTTAATGAAGAACAGTCTGTATCCCATGAGATATTGTAAAGAAGATAAAGATGAAAAATCTATTTTGAAAATTAAAGATGCAAAATTTATGAGTTTATATATATATTATATATATATATATATATATATTATATATGTGGGTGTGGTGTGTGTGTGTGTGTGTGTGTGTGGTGTGTGTGGTGTGTGTGTGTGTGTGTGTGTATGTATGTATGTATGATGTATGTATGTATATATGCGTGCGTATGTGTGAGTATGTGTATTTATCTATGACCTTATATATACACACATAGACTCATATACATTTCGTATTTCTAAGGTAACAATAAGATGTTTCAAAAGTGTTAGAGAACTGATATATTTAATCAAAGCATGATCCATGTTCGTTTACCCAACGTCTCTCTGTGTCATACATTCCATCTTTAAAAATAAATTCATCTTTTACTGTGATAAACTATCCGAATGCTTCAATTACCCCTTCTCTAGTTAAGAATGTTTCATTGCTTATGAAGAGTTTAAAATGCTTAACGTAATGACCGTAGGAAAGATATCAGGGAAGTAGGGAGGATGTTGCAAAATCTCATAATTCAGGCTTTGCAACTTTTGGACCGTAGCTTGAGGAGTGTGAGGACGTGCATTGTCGTGGAACAAAATTGGGGCATCTCTATTGACTAGTCGGGGTTGCTTCTTTTTCAAATTCTCATGCATGCAGTCAATTTCGTAGCAATACGATTTTGCTGTTACATTTTTCCTTATTGCAAAAATGAATAATAAATAACTCCCATCGCAGACCACCATACAGTGACCACAAACATTTTAGGGTGCAATGGTGGGTTTGGGTTAACTCTCCTGCAACTAATCTCTGTTCTGTTCTCCTGCTGTTGTTAAAGAGTATCCATTTCTCGTCACAAGTAATGATTTGATGCAAAAATGGTCTTTTTCCAGTCGAGAAAGCAATAAGGAGCACACTTCGAGGTGTCTGTTTTTTTTAAATCTCGTTCAGTTGATGTGGAACAAACCTATCTGTTTTCTTAACTTTTCAAATTTTTTTACGGGTGTCCAAATACAGTTGTGCAAGATGTTCAGAATTCTGATGAAAGCTTTGGAACCTTTGTTCTCGGATTTTGTTGCATTTAATCATCATGCCGAATAACTGATTTTGGCCTACCCCTTGGTTTATTTTCAAGGGTATCATCTACTAAACGAAAGCTTTGGAAGAATCTCCGAGCAGTTCTGATGTCAACAAAACCATTACCAAAGACCCGCTTGATATTCCGTAGAGCTTCCAGGGCAGAGTGACCCAGTGTGCACTCATATGAGAAAATTATTCAATATAGTTTGGTTGTTATCATTTTTCATAAGGTCTGTGGGTACAAATTTTGTATACCAATAATGTTCGGAAAGAAAAAGAGTCAAGATTAAAATGCAAGGTAGGCATAATTGAGTTTTTAAATTACTGAAATATCAGGTAATTAAAAATGCGACATTTCATGTGAAACAACCTAATACATATATATACATATATATACATATATATATATATATTATATATATATATATATATATATATATATATATAGTATATATATATATATATACTTACATGTATATGTATATATCTGTATATGTATATATATGTGTGTGATTTCCACACCCACACATATAAGGCCATCATAAAAATGACTAGTTATCTTCTAAATTTCTTTTTTATGCATTTAATGTTTGACCATTAATTAAAGTTACTTCTGATTTTAATCGAAAACTATAACCGACGGTCTTTGTTGTCAGGAATGACGCAATGAAACAGATAATGCAGTGGTTAATTATAGAAAATTGCTCTTAAAGATTATTCGCATATATATACGGTATGTATGTGTGTGTGTGTGTGTGTGTGTGTGTGTGTGTCGTGTGTGTCGTGTGTAGTTAGCAAGTCATTTTCACGTTGGACAGACGTGGCCGAAACCTCTTGGCAACGTATTGACTTCAGTATGAATTAGTTCATGTGTATGTGTGCGCGCGCAAGCACACACACACACGCACACACACACACACACACACACACACACACAAATACATACACATAAATAAATACATACACACAGACACACATGTTACCGTTAGTATGTCTTTGACATATCAAAGACAAACTGAATTTAGTATTCGCATTTTCTATTTGCTGTTGCTGTTTAGTCTCGTATCACCTTCCACTGAACAAGTCGACAATTAAAAATGTTCCAATCGTGCCACACACAACGAACACTAGGTCGAATCCAAAGAAAGCTTCTCGTCTGATTAGCAAAGTTCTGCTCACAGACACGCTGCAGCGACTTACCCACACATGTGTTTTCTACTATCTGTCTTTTCTACTGTAACTAGTGGTTCCTGTTGGGGTCAGGTCTGTTTCACTCAAGAAATCCCGACTCATTTCGCCTCTTTTCCTCTCATCGCTCCTCCTGTGTCATTCCTCACTAACCATTAAAGCCAGTTCATATCCTCTAGAATGCTGTCCTTTAGAGTTTCTCCCTGAAACGCTTTTCCTGAAGCTGTCTTCGTGAAACTATTCCAGAGTCAACGTTCAACATATTTCGCGCAGTGCAAAGAACATTTTGTTTTCGCTAATGGGAAGGGCACTGCACGGCACTGCTATATTCAATGGCGCACTCTCAGATTTAGAAAATACAGTTTATAAAAAATTTCCTGCAACACATTCTTGAAGCCTGACTACAATGTCCGTCGCTAAGGAGGTTCACTGGACGGTACTGCCCCTTCACTATTCAATGATGCTCCCTCAGATTTAGAAAATGCATTTATAAAAATCTTCCCTCAGTACGAATTAGTCCAACCAGTATATTCTGAGGCATCCTCAGTCTCAAAAGTCTGGCGATAGACTTCAAACGATGTAGAATGCAAAATGACACCAGATTATTACTGGTATACGTAGATAACGATTATGACAGGATGAAAGATGTTGATTCGATCGGATTTGAACTTCGAAACAAGAGGGACAAACCCCTTAAATACTGAAAGTCATTCAATGTGGCATTCAATGCATTCAGCCGTCTACTGCACTAAGTAACAACAAAAAGCATCAAACACGAAAAAGAAAATAATATAGTTTTCAAAAATATGATTGAGTCAATATTTAAGATTGATTCTGTGTGTTTTGTTAGATGAAAGACAAAAAAAAACAAAACAAAAAACAAAACGAAAGATCATTCAAAAATGCGTTGAGATTCCAAAGAATCTAAAAGAATACAAAAAGAAAACATTCGAAAATATTTACAAATTTGTTATGAATGCTTAGAGATTAGACAACAAACAAACAAATAAATAAATAAATACAACAAATACACAAACAAAAATGAAACATTTAACGATCTGTATCGATTTCTTTTCGTAAGTGATTTTGGAGAGCAAAAGTTGAGTTCATGATACCCTTCTCCCCAAGGTCTTAAATTAAAGAACAAAATATACATTTCAGTGGAGATTTATAGAATTGATGTATAGCTAGCTCAATTATATACCAAGCAGACGAAAGTAAATAACTTTAGAGTAAATTTAACAAACAGTATAATATAACTATGTAAATAACTGTCTGAGCAAAAAAAAAAAACACAAAACAAAAACAAAAACAAAGTAAATGAGAAGGTACGACATAGTCAATAGATATTACATAGTAAAACTATAGAAGCGCAAGTAATACGGTAAGTTAACTAAGTGAAAATAACGATACTCAATTAATTATACAAATTTCAACTCTTTACCGTTGATCACTGATCTCAAAAATAAATCATGTTTTAGATAATGTATTTTGACACTGACTGAAATAACCCGCTACCCCCGTCCCCCCAACCCGAAAATTTAGCCCAAAGGGAGCAGTGAAGTGGCAGTATCATTAGCTAGTCGGAAAATTGTTTTTACATTATTTGTCCTGGCGTTTTTTCAGTCTGAGTTCAAATCCTGCCGAGGTCAACTTTGCCTTTCATCCTTTCGGGTTCGATACAATCGAATACCAATCAAGTGTCGATATAAAAACTAACGTTTAAGCCTCTCTTCTCAAAATTGTCGGTGTTGTGATTAAATCAGAAACCATGTATATAAATGTAGAAGATCTAGTTTTTTTTATTCGCAAAATATGCATTTTTTTAAAAGCAAGTAAAAAATCCGAAAATCGGCTATGATAATGTAGCCTTCCAGTCTCATTGCCTTGAAGGTATAATGTGGAGAAAAAAGTTACAGAGGTTTAAAAATCGAAAAGACTATTAGCGGAGAGGTGTCAATTACGTTCTGAGTTCAAATTTTGCCGAGATCTACTTTGCTTTTTATACTTTCGGGGTTGATAAAATAAATACCAGTTGAGCTGGGAAGTCGATGCAACCGATTTACATCCTCCCCCAAACTTGCTGGACGTGTGAAACCAATATTTCTATAACGCATCGTAGTAGACACAATAAACAGGGAATATCTATGATACTCCCTTGTTAAGGTTGTCTAAAGAATTTCTATAGAAACTATGGCAGCACTGATTTTGTTACGACGTTTCGTATCCGAGACACCTGATTTAAAGAACAACGAGATCGAGGATGAACAATGGGTAATGAGCGTATATGCCTTATTTCGGGAGTTTTTGATCCCTCATCAGCACCCATCCAACTCATGAACTATTCGTGAACTCATTGCTATTTATTTATAGCCACTAAATATAGCGGTGTAATATTATTGAATATACCTATTTACTTATTCTTTTCTACTCTAGGCACAAGGCCCTAGATTGTTTTTTTGGTGGAGAGGGGCCCAGTCAATTAGATCGACCCCAGTACGCAACCGGTACTTAATTTATCGACCCCGAAAGGATGAAAGGCAGAGTCGAGCTCGGTAGGATTTGAACTCAGAACGTAACGGCAGACGAAATACGGCTACGCATTTCGCCCGGCGTGCTAACGTTTCTACCAGCTCGCCGCCTTATCAATTTGAAGACATTATGAACCTCTTACCCATTTATCTTTTTATTGATTATTGACTATCAAATATTTAATATTTTGTCGCGTAAACACTTGTATGTGAGTCTTTTACTCCCGTGTAAACCACTAGCTAAGTAATTAACTTCATTATATTGACTATTTTGATTAAATTCATTATATTACTCTTAACAGCTTTCTCCCAGTAATTTACAGAAAAATTAAAAGCCTTTCTCTGTGTTAGAAAACGATTAACAAAAAACCTTTTGTTTATTTGAAAAAAATATCTAATCCCCACGTGTTCTGTAGGGTGGGCTACTGATAGGAGTGTGGTACTTACAATGATTACAAGAAAACATGTGAAAAGATAAGGGGCATCTGTTCACTATCAGCACTTTGCTAGCCAATTACTGAACGCTTTCAATGACATAGATGACCCAAACCACTTAACAGAGCACATGAATAACGACGATGATGATGATGATGACAATGACGACGACGACGACAATAATAATAATAATAATAATAATAATAATAATGATAAATTCTTTTAGTGAAAAAATATCTGATATATTCTCAACTGTTCTGATAGTAATTCATGAATGACATTCGGAGGAAAATTAATTGCTTCTATGAAAATTTAAATAGATTGAAAAGGAGAGGCTTAGTGTTATGTTAAATAGTTATCTAAAAGGGAAGCGAGAGAGATCTTCAAAAACCACTTAATAATGTCCATCTTCAATTTATTTTCCCGCGTTCTTCCTTCTACTCCAACTCCTATTTCTATCATATAGTAGGCTCTATCTATTTTTAGTCCTATTTGAAAAATAAACGTCTCCTTTTCACAATTAGCCCCCTCGTTTTATTGATTTGTCACCTGGTTTAAGACTAATATCCACGCGGCTGGAAGTTGTCACCTATCTGACAGGATATATATATTATAAACTACAATAAATCTATTATTTGCATGATAGAAAAAACGCGTTGACATCCTCTGTACGCCAAACTTTAGAGCAACTAAACCGCTTTGTGGTTATTCGTTCCATAAAATGCTTTCAGAATCAAAACGACACTGTTTAACGATTATGTTGAACAGTTTAGTTTTATACACTTAGTTTTGGATACAAAACATTGATTTCTTGAAAAACACTGTACAAGGTTAATATATACACACGTACATACATACACACGTACATACATACACACGTATGTATGTATATAATGAGAAAGAGAGAGAGAACAACGAAAATAAGACTGGATGATATTCATGCCTTTTTTCGAAGATACTGCCAACGTAAAAGAATTAAAATTGTTATTATAAACAGTATTCCCTGCAATTGCGTTAAAAATTTATCGTCTTGATAGCAACGTCTTCTATTTCGGCTCATATAATTTCGAAATATTACGAACTGTTTCCTCACAATGATTTCCAACTAACCAAGTATTTCGCTTGCTTTTAAAACCATTTTAACAAACGGAAGAAGCTTTCATTACTTCACCTTTTCATTATCTTTCCACCACCCTAAAAAAATCATAAAGACTTGTGTATTTCAATTTCAGATAATTGTTGTGCAATTTGGTCACAAATCGTCATTCCAGGAAACATGAACGATGTATTCTTCTTAAAAGTTCTTAAATCAGAATGGCCATTTACGCTGAAGAGCCTTATTAAATGACTGGTGTTTTATTAATGTTTAAAGTAATAATATGAGAAGATAATTTTCTTAAGACATTTACAAACATATAATAAATACAATCTCACATAAAACTGTGGAACACTCACACAGAATTTTACGCACTTATAATACATACATATACACTGATACAAACTCACACAAACACATAGAGAATAACATGTATTCCGCATACAGAATGATATACTCGCAGTTCTTACGCATATTGATACATACACCCCTCGCAAACAGAATTATATATATACACATGTTTATAATATGCATATATATATATATATATATATATATATATATATATATATATATATATATATATATACATTGTACACATACATGCTCATAATACACAAACATACACACAGATAATCACACCCATGTGCCTTACACACACAAACACTCATATATACATGCGCACGCACATCATCCCTGAATTTATTTTCGAGAAATAGAGACAAACAGCAATACCGTGTCAATGTCGTTTCTTTTCTATTTCTCTAACATAAATTTTGGGGGAAATGTGTCTTCACTCTTCAATGCCTAACAGTTAACAGGGATGGTGAGTGGTAAAACAATTCAGCGTCTCGTTTCCAGTTGGGGGGAAAAGTCAATGATAGCAACCCCACCACGTAAACATGGCAACTGCTGACATATTAAGTGTTTTATTACGACAAATGTCAAAGAATCAGACTAGCTAGAACCATATCAGACTTGCTAAAAAAATCATCAAAGTTTGTATTGATAACAAATTAAAAATAATAAAAGGAACAGAAAACCGATTAAATAAATACAAAAATCATATACATATACACACACATATATATATATATGTGTGTGTGTGAGAGAGAGAGTGAGAGAAAGAGAGAGAGAGAGATGGGGCTTCAGGAACGAATTCCAGGATGCAATATTCTATTAACTATGAGAAAATGTCGAAATAATCAAGAAATGGAAGTCTCTAATGTGGTTGTTATTGTTAAAATGGAAAAATACTTGAGAGAAATTGATTTTTAGAAAATGGTGAAGCGAGTTCAAATTTAATTAATATTAAGGAGAGTAAAAATAATCATTATTATAATTCACTCAGGAAGTGGAAGGTTCAGTTAAACGTAAAAAAATATATACATAAATTGAAAATAAAAATGTTAATGGCCAAATCATTACCGGGAATTAAAAAAAATTGTTATTCAGAAGAGCTATAAAGTAAGAAAGCGCGGAAAAGGCCAAATGGGGAACGTTATAGCATGTGCCTAATTTGTGCACGTATACACACACACACACAAATACGCTCACACACACACCCACACAAATACACTCACACACACACACTTTACACATACTTTATATATATATATATATATATATATATATATATATATATATATATATATATATATATATAAACTTATTTGGAAATGGATGCGTGGCGTTCGATCATATAATAATATAAATAATATATAAATTTAAGCATATATACATATATGTATTATGCATGTATATATACATATATATATAAGTAGGTATGTACATATATGTATGTATATATGCTATATTTATATATTATTTAAATTATATATATATATATATATATATATATATATATATAATATACCTTGTAGTATCGTTTTAAAGCCTGTTCACTGTCTTCGGCTACCTGATGTCATCAACAGTATTGATATAAATACCAGTGGATTAACTTCAGGAATAAACGAAACGGGGATTAAAGAAAGGGGTACCTTTTGTCAAGTCACCTGCGAGGGACCGATGCACGATGGATCGAAACGATCGTAGTGATTGATAAATAGTCTCACGAATTCCATTTGCTTTCTCTCGTGTGTTATATACGCACGCATATGATGTTGGTACACCCCATATGGTATTAAAGTGAAGTTATGATTTAAATGAAATGGTCGATTATTAACTTGGTATGTTATATATATATATATATATATATATATATATATATATATATATATATATATATATATGTATATATATATATGTATGTATTATGTATATATACAAGCATATATTTGCAGGCATAGCTGAGTGATGAACACGTTTGCTTCGGATCATGTTTGTTTCTGGTTCAAACCTGCTGTTTAACATCTTGTACAGACGGCTTTCTACTATAGCCTCACAAGTTGACCAATTCTTTGGGGACAGAATTTGATAGAAAACTATGTATAAGCCGGTTGCGCACCGCACTTGTATGGTACCCTCTTTATGCTTGTCTTTGTCACTTGACAATCCGTATAGGTTTGTTTACATCCCCGTTACTTCACGATTCTGGGATAAGGAGCGTATGTGTGTGTGTGTGTGTATGTATTATTTTATGTGTCATTCTTTTTTAAGACCGTAGGGTGTGATTTGATGAAGATTTTAGAATTATTTCTACGAAGTTTTGGAAACATGTACAAGCTCCTTGCTTGGTGAAAGGGAGAGAGAGAGAGAGAGAGAAAATTGTGGAAGTAGGTGAAGCATGGAAATAGTTGAACCAAGGACCAAAACCATATCATAATCATGCATTTCGAGAAGTTTGCCACTTCCCCACATCGCAGATATATGCACAGATATGAGCAGAAAACAATCAACATTTAAACAAAATTACAAACTCAAAGATTACTCTAAGATCGTGTTATTACTTGAAACACCTTGTATTATCGCAGCTTAAACATCAACCCTTGATTATCACGACATGCTTCACGAAGCATGTAAATAACAGCTTCGGTGTTGTTTGCACATGACTTCTCGTGTAAAAAAGTTATCAAATCAAAATTATAGATTGTTATAACCGAGTTATTGAGTGAATTTATTTTCCACTCGTTTTGCATTGAAGACTTCTATTACATCCTACCTTCTCTATAACACATATACATTTCTCAATATTACGTGTGAAACACAAAATAGTTTATACAGGAACGCGTCAGTAACATTTACATCCCGGACAAATTCTACGGAACCAACGGAAACTTTCAAATTGGCAGAAGACTAAAAAACAATAACTACAAGTTAACATCTATCTTCACAAAGGCAGCGAGCTGGCAGAATCGTTAGGACATCGAGCAAAAGGCTTTGCGGTATTTCGTCCATCTTTACGTTCTGTGTTAAAATTCTGCCAAGGTCGACTTTGCCTATCATCCTTTCAGAGTCGATGAAATAAGTACCAGTTGAACATTGGGGTAGGTGTAATCGACTTACTCCCTCCCTCGAAATGACTGGCCTTGTGTCAAAATTTGGAATCCATATCTATATCCATAGGTAGATGGAGAGTAGGGTGCGTGGTCTTTGATGTAGATTCCAATTACACATCTCTGGTTAAAATTTGTATTGCTTATAATTTAATAAACCTTACTATTATACATTTCAGATTATGTAACATAAACAGTTGATTACATCACTAATTAATGAATATGTTAAGGTGATATGATATATTTCCTAGAAACCGATTCTATTCTTTCGAGCTGTCAATAATATTTAAATATTTAAATACACTTAAGATGCCTTTATTGGTAAATCGGGGTTAATTAATGTGAACACATTATATCAATTTCCAGACTCCATTTTTATCTCCTTTTATCAATTGTTCATTGTTTAAAAATTACACGAATCAATGTTTTCCAATTAGATATTGTTGTAGTTGTCATTTTTGTTTTTTTAAACTGTTGAGAATGTCCAAACTAGCATAAGAATTTGAACACAGCACTGTAAGCTACAATTCCGTGATCATTCAACTGTTTAGAAACAGCTGCAAAATCTTCCTTAGACTATGCCCTACATTTTTGAAAACAAAAAAGATGAAAAGAAAGAAAAAGAAAAAGAAAAGAAAGAAAAAGAAAAGAAAAGGAAAATCACAAGGTATAATATAGTTTTAGATAGGCAATTACTGAGAAAGAGAAGAGATGGCTATGGTAGGAAGGTCAGTTCAGTCGGAGCCGACCAGCTGCTAAACGTGAACCGAAATGCCAACACTGCTTTCTCTCCCTACCACTTCCAGACGTAGGGCGAAATCTGAAAGTTAGATTCTTCATTCTTCACACCAATTAAACTTAATGAACTTGCTATATGTTCTCCGGTGTATAAATTATTGCTGACACACATCATCACCAGTTTTATTCTAGATTTTCCTCAAGTAATAATTACTAGTGAATTATATAACATTCTACCCACTGCCAACAGTACTGATCCGTATATATTTTCATGTTACCCATTTATAATTTACGTTCAAAGCTAAACTAATAAAGCACCTTAACTACGATCACAGTACAACGATTTCTGGTCAATTGTCTGACGCTATAAATTTAGCTACAGCTAACGAATAGGGCGGCTTAACCTGGAACTAAACAACTATTAAAAATATAACAGAATTTTTTTTACACATTTTGCACAAAGAATTAAGTACGTTCAGGGAACTGGGTTATGGCAGTCAGCGACCGTAAAACGTTGTTAACAATATCTTTTTAGAGGTATGAAACTATGAAAAAATCAAAATAGACTATTTCAGAATACCGATTGTTTGACTGTTGACCGTGGGTCAATACTGCATATTATCAATTGAACTATGGAAGCGCGGATTCGGATTCCATCCGTAACTTTTGTTTCCTCTTATATTGTTTTATTACTGCATTCATCTTTCTACATCTCATCGGAAATGTTTGACAACCCCAAGTTTTCTCTATTAAAGCTGTATTTAAGATTACATTTTCTAGTGTGTTCAATTTTGGAAAGACTGTATCGTTTAATTAGAAGAAACGTTGGCTGCTATTTCATCCTGCTCGAGCAGCTGTGCACTCCAATTTCAATTGGTTGCTGTACTTAACATCCATTGGTAAGTTGCTTATGAGGATGAAAATTGCAGAAATATGGATTGCAATTTGGTTTCGAAATATAAATAATTGAGTTAATTATGATTTAAGCTACAATTTCTTTGAGACTTAAGAGTGCGGGAATAGCATTGTGATAAATAAGCTCGATTTACTATTACATGACTCCGACTTTGGTCTTATTGAACGGCATTTTACGAAGTATCTTCTACACACCATTGAGGGGGCCAATGCATTGTGATTGGAATTTTATAGACTATTTGATATGATTTTTGTTGATTTTTAAAAACTTTTCCAAGATATGTGTGTATGTGTGGTTATATTAACCACAGAAATCTGAAGTCGAGTATGCTGAGTTGTGTTCCCTTATATCATAACGCTTCGATTTCGCGGTTAGAGATCGATAAAATACATAGGGATGTCAATATGCGACTGAAATTTCTTTTAGACGGTACAACGATTCAGCATGGTTACAGTCTAATGACAGTAAACCTACAAAAGAACAGAAAGATATACAGAATTAGCAGCAAATCACACTTTCCTTTCTTTCACAAAGAACACGTTGGATAGTGTAGTCCTAGATGTAGAAAGTCTTAAAATAAAATCGGATGCTCAGAGCTGATATACTTTTGATAATAATTCGATTACCAACACTAGTTAAATATAAATATAAAAATATAAAGTCAAGTAAATTATATATATAAGTTACGGGGACATAAACACACCAGGATCGGTTGTCAAGCGATGTTGTGGGGACAAACACAACACACACACACACACATATATCTTACAGAAAGAGACAAAGAGAGTCAACGTAGTCGTACTGTCTGTCAGAAAGCCATTGTATGTATGTATTTATGTTTGTGTGTCTGTGTTTGTCCCCACAACATCGCTTGACAACCGATGCTGGTGTGTTTACGTCCCCGTAACTTAGCGGTTCGGCAAAGACACCGATAGAATAAGTACTAGGCTTACAAAGAATAAGTCCTGGGATCGATTTGCTCGCCTAAAGGCGGTGCTCCAACATGGCCGCAGTCAAATGACTGAAACAAGTAAAAGAGTAAGTCTATGAAATAAAATTTCACATTCTTGAAAACGGAAGAGCACATTAGTTAAAGTAGTCTTCGATACACGATGACCTAGAAAGTTATCGAGTTAGGTTTGCTTAGGCAGATCTAACCTGGGCTTAAACAATGACAACAACAGCCATAACAAAATTTAACATTGGAACAGACATAGATATCCGCATTGCTATAGGCGCGCATACTCACACGCACCACATCTGTATACGTCAAACTTAATTGAAACACACACACTCATATATCTGTCAGTGTATACACCCACATATTAACGGAATCCCGTGCAAACATATACGCAGAGTCCCATACAAACTGGTTCTGTCAGCTAGGTACCAAATTCCTCAGTAGAAAAGACAAATTTAAAGCTAAAGAGTTCGTTTAGCTGTCAGATGTCTATTTGGTGAAATGATGCTGACCTGCCATAGCAAATATCCCGCTGATTCTATGGCAGAGGAATTTGGTTTACATATGATGTCCTTTTTAAACCAATTAACTCGTCCTTTTACATTTGGAAATACACACACACACATCACATTATTCATCATGCACGCATACACGCACACACACTGTACATACACGCAAACATCATACATACATTCAAACACACGACTGTTCTTTCGCCGTGAGTTACTCTGAATAAATTTTGTTCGGAAATCTTTCTGCTGATTTTTTAATATGGTAGACTGTTCGAGAGTAACTATTTCTTTACTACCCACAAGGGGCTAAACACAGAGGGGACAAACAAGGATAGGCAAAAGGCAAACGGATTAAATCGATTACATCGACACCAGTGCGTAACTGGTACTTAATTTATCGACCCCGAAAGGATGAAAGGCAAAGTCGACCTCGGCGGAATTTAAACTCAGAACGTAACGGCAGACGAAATACGGGTACACATTTCGCCCGGCGTGCTAACGTTTCTGTCAGCTCACCGCCATCTGTTCGAGAGTAACAGAAACAACGAAGTACTGAACTTGCTTTACTTCAATTCGTTTCTAAATAAAAAAAGGAATTTAACTCACGTTGGAGTTGAGTTTACTTTTTAACCGACCGAGGCCGAATCAAAATCTGTTGAAATTTGAACTTACGACAGAAAGATAGCGCAACAGACCTAGTTACTCTCCGTCAGTTTCAAGAATTAAGTATAAAGAAATATTTCTTATTCCTTTATATAAAGTGATTACATGTAGAGGTGAGGAGGAAGCCTTAAGTTCGGCTCCCTATTGTCTGAAGGAGATATAATCTGTGAATCTTGATTCTCATTGGGTCAAAATGGCTGTGAATATATATCTACGTACGCGCGTTTGAACAAGATCTTCAGAGAAAATATTTATGAAGATCAAGCGAAGGGAAGCCAAATGTATAAAAAAGAGTAAAAATGTGAAAATGCTAATACCGTATGAAACATAAATTATCGTTTTTTCAATTAAATCAGGAAGTGATAGACATCAAATGTACGTATTTTCGTCTAACGGAAATTGTTAAAAGAAATAGCAGGCTTTATCTTATCGATTGCTGCCAAGTCTAATTTACACGTGACTTATGCATACGTACACACACACACACACACATTAAAGAAAGAGAAACGATCAGTATGGCATACGAGAAGAAATATAAATGCATGCAGACCAAACATCACCTCTTTCATATCTCGTTACAACAAGCGATGACTGCATAACGTATTCGTATATTCTCACTTGAATCGACTTTTCTCATTAATATACGAACACATTAAGATTTTAAATATCAACGTGTTCGTATATTAACGTTTGGAATCATAGCAATGCAAGGATTATGTGTGTATGTGTTGTGTGAACGAATAAAATACCAATTACACACACACACACGCACACATACATATATACACACACATAGAGGGGTCCCTGTCGGTTTCGACGCTTGTTCATTGTTGGCTTGTTGTTTTTATAGATAGGGATGAGCTGGCAGCATCGTTAGCACGGCGAACAAAATGTCTATCGTTATTTCTTTAAGCTTTTTCACGTTCTGAGATTAAATGCCACCGATGTCGACTTTACTGTTCATCCGATGAAAAAGTACCAGTTGAGCACTCTAGTTGATGTGATCGACTAGACTCGCATCCTCGAAAATTCAGACCTCGTACCTTTAGTTGAAAGGATTATTATTATTATTATCATTATTATTATTATTATAGCTATGAAGTATTTGTTGCTGTTAAAACCCAGGTTAGCATTGGTTGTTAGAACTATAACCGAACGTGTTCCACCCACAAACATATCTTCTTGGACATAATACGTATATGCGTGTATGCTTGTGTAATTGTGTGTGTGTTTGTGTGTGTATGTGAGTGTGTGTGAGAGAGAGAGGGGGGGGGTTATATTTTCAGAGAGAATTTCACTTTTGAAAACGGAAGGGCATAAATTAAAAGAACTTTGGTCACTACTTTTAGCATGTCGAGTAAACCTTATAAAGATTCGTTCGTTGGTGGTTCTTGTTAGTAGTAGTTGTAATTGCATCAAAATGATTCTTTTAATGGGAATTGTTATTAAATGGTAATCTGACGTGGGGACAACATGCAATAATTAAACACGCGGGATTATTTATTTTTACCCGCTATTTATTCTCTCTTCTTTACCAAACTTCCTACTCCAGAATCTGAAGTTGGAGCAAGAACCATGTAACTCGATATTCTGAGATATTTACTCAGTGGAACATGTTGGATATGATCTCGTCCCTTCATTTGCTGGAACGCACTTATCAACTAGATTCTGCCTACCTGCCGATCTGTCTCTCTCTCATTCACTCTCTCTCTCTCTCTCTCTCTCTCTCTCTCCTCTCTCTCTCTCTCTCTCTCTCTCTATCTGATCATTCAGATCCAAATTCTACTGAAAATGCAGTCATAGAAGATTTGACCAACATAATAACAAGTCTTAAAGTAATGGCGTTACTTTCCCACTACGCCCTGCTTTTTTTTTTTCATATGTAGTTCAAACAACACAGTATTTGTTTTGTTTCGATTGACCAACAATACTTTTCGTTGTATGAAACCTATTTCTGTATGTAAATGTGTATCACAAGAGCTGATATACTAAAACACAGAACACCAAGCTTTTTAAGTATAATTAACGTCTTCATTACAACTCATTTAATCATATTTACAGTTTAACGTGATCTGTTTACTTAACATAAGCAGATGGTTCATCGTCTGCTTGGCAGAAAATAGCTGCATGTATATATATACGCTATATATATATATATATATATATATATATATAAACATATATATCTATTATGTGTCTATATATATATATATATATATAATGTTTGCTCATTGCACATTGCTGGGCAAGTTTTATTAGGTCTATAGGCTCTGGAATTCAAGTAATTCCGCAACAGATGATAACTATTTCATCATAGCACCGTAACTTAAATGCATATCTTTTGCTTCTCTGCTTAAACGTAATGCTTGGATGATTATATCAGCTAGCAGATATATCTTGAAAAAAAATGTTCTATGCTACTATTCTTAATTACCCACCAGTTAATTATTTCCACGCCAAAATTATATCCTCTTCACGTCATTCTATGGTTTGTCCTGATTATTCGTCACTCAAGAGGTGTAATAAGACTGAAACATGCCAATAGTTGTCTTCCCATAGCTTAGTAAAGACAGGGCTCACTTCCCACTATATATAGTAATTTAATTTTTATTCAGCCGTTTTTATAAAAAGTTTCATTAACGCTTACGGATTTCTTTCTCATGGTGGTTCTTAATTTCAGTCGATGAAAAATCAGTTCTGACTCATCATAGTAGGTTGAACATAGCAAAATGTTCTTCATGCCAAAGGCATCGCTGGGATAAAGCGCCGTACACATCATACTGTTTATATATATATATATATATATATATATATATATATATATATATATATGTTTCTTTATTACCCACAAGGGGCTAAACACAGAGGGGACAAACAAGGACAGACAAACGGATTAGACGATTACATCGACCCCAGTGCTTAAACTGGTACTTAATTTATCGGTACATATATATATATATATATATATGTATATATATATATATATATATATATATATATGTATGTGTGTGTGTGTGTGTGTTTCTTCCTTCTCGATCCACACCTGGCTCATAACGGCCGGTTTCACGGTCTCCTTGGCGTATAGATCCCCCACCTGGACGGGACGCCGGTCCGTCGCAGGGGAGCTGCAAGATGCAGGAGGAAAGAGTGAGAGAAAGTTGAGGCGAAAGAGTCAGCAGAAGTTTCGCCATTACTTTCTGCCTGAGCACACACATCGCTCGGCCTGAGATTCGAACAAGCGATCCCTCGACTACGAGTCCGCTGCTCTAACCATTAAGCCATGTGCCTCCACACACATGTACGTATGTATGTATGTATGTATGTATGTATGTATGTATGTATGTATGTATGTATGTAAAGTTCAGATATGATACATCTGTATATAATTGTTAATTCAAGAGATTTTTAATTTAATTTATGTTCTTATTTTCACAATCTGGAATTTTAATTTAGTTTTCCTACCCTCATCTGGAATCGCGTTATCTCGATGTAGCCTACGTTAGTGATGATGATTATTATTATTATTATTATCATCATTATTACTATTATTATTATTATTATAATTAGGCGGCGAGCTGGGAGAAACGTTAGCACGCCGGACGAAATGCTTAGAGGTATTTCGTCTGCCGTTACGTTCTGAGATCAAATTCCGCCAAGGTCCACTTTGCATTTCATCCTTTCGGGTCGATTAAATAAGTACCACTTATGCACTGGGGTCGATATAATCGACCTAATCCGTTTGTCTGTCCTTGTTTGTCCTCTCTGTGTTTAACCCCTTGTGGGTAGTAAAGAAATAGGTATTTCGCCCGTCCCTACGTTCTGAGTTAAAATTCTGCCGAGGTCGATCGACTTCGCGTTTAATCCTTTCGGGATCGATAAATTAAGTACCTGTTAAACACTGGGATCGATGTAATCGACTAGTCCCTTCCCCGCAAATTTCAGGCCTTGTGCCTTTAGCAGAAAGGATTATTATTATCATTATTATTATTATTGTTGTTGTTGTTATGTTATAAACAACCTCCTTTCTCTTGTTCATATCCAGGTGTCTTCACTGGTTGTCCTCTATTAAAACTTGTTTCTGTTCTGCTAAATACAAACTGTCACTTTCTTAATGGTTTTATTAAAGATATGTCTAAACTTAGCCTGCCTGTCGGCGTGTTGGATTTTTCTCTGTTGCTATGTTTCTGTTTCACTGAATACGGACTGTCACTTTCGCTTATTTGCATCTATGGGTTATATATATTTTAAAAATATTTCTGTTGATGCCTTAATATGTAGACAGCATTACTATAATGAGGGTTGAGAAGTATGAAGAAAGATGCAGTAAACTGCCGAATATCCATTCCTGCACTACATTATATGTATGTATGTATGTATGTATGTATGTGTGTATGTGTGTATGTATGTATGTATGTATGTATGTATGTATGTATGTATGTATGTATTAGGCGTCTTTATATGTGTGTATAATCATAAATCTGTTTACTTTGCTGCTATCGTATTTGTTGCAAGTTTATGGAAATATGTTTCGTAATGTGCCACTTTGATTAAGTCAATGTTGTGAAGCGACAAAGATGAACCAGATGTCTAAATTTCTTTAAAAACAAGACATCAGAATGATCCGGATAATGGTTGTTTTTAAACATGAAATGTCAGTGACAAAAAGAGATCAAAGATGGTCGGATAAAGACTTTCGACTCATGCGATAAATCAATAATACAAAGTTATCGACTACACATCCATTTATCAAACTTGTTAAACTTTATATGCATCTTTGGCGTGGCTGTGTGGTAAGAAGTTTGCTTTTCAATTTCATGGTTCCGCGTTCAGTTCCACTTCGTGGCGCGTTGGTCAAGTGTCTTCTACTTTAGCGTTGAACCGGCCAAAGCCTTGTGAGTAGGTTTGGTAAATAGAAGAGGAAAGAAGCCCGTTGTTCCTTTGTATATATATATATATATATATATATATATATATATATATATATATATATATATATATATTTTGTGTTTTGTGCCTGTGTTTGTCCCCCACCACCATTTGACAAACGGTGTTGGTGTGTTTACGTCTCCATAACTAGCGGTTCGGCAAAAGAGTCAGATAGAATAAGTACCAGGCTTAAAAAAGAAAATAAGTACTGAGGTTGATTCATTTGACGATAAATTTTTCAAGGCGGTGCCCCAGCAAGGCCACAGTCTAACTGACTGACACAAGTAACAGATAAAAGATATATATATGTATGTCTGTGTGTGCGAAATCTCAGGAAATAGAGTAACATCGGCTCAAACACACAAGATTCACTGGTTGTTCATGTAACTGTATGTAGTTATCAATAGAGAAACAGTGCATTGTTAGTTGCTTCTGTTGCCACAGAAATTATGTCTACTCCAGTCAACAAACTTTATAAAAACACAAATTCAAACCATTTTGATTTCGGCCCCACTTCATCTCCTTAACACCCCAAGTGTCTTATTTTTACCGGACTCGGCAACATCACTTCAAAAGTGTAACCATCCAAAACCTTTATCCTGTTAAAGCTTCGCCCGCAATTTCGCGCTATAGATAAATATGAGCTAAGGAAAAAGCCTGTAAATGTCACTCCTTCAAACCACATTCTACATATATGTCTTAGACATATATATATCGTCTGATATACAAAATGATAGGATTGTCATGACTTGAACAACTTTGGTTATAGATATACTCGGCCAAATCAGATATGTAGTAAAACAACACCACTAACCAACCAGTCTGGAAAGATTTGGGTCGATTTCAATTATCTTGACAACTCCGTTCACCGCAACCAGCTCGTAAGGACTAGGAATGTCTACAAACTTAGACTTCCTTTCTCGAACTAAATAGGTTTTAACAATGGACAGAAATTAAGCATATTTTGGGCGATTAAATCAACCCAGTCGTTCTTTGGTACTTTGTTATTGTCCCAATAAAAAAACGGAATGGGAAAGGCTTTTGTGACAGGAAGGCAAGAATTAAAGTAAATATGGTTACTCTACAGACTCTACCAAAATATATTTTAATATATAATAATATATGAGTTTCTTTTAGAATCTACTACTACTACTATTACTCACACATATATTTTTATTATACATACACACATTAACAGGTAGTAAACGTGATTACAGACACAGGCAAGCATCTTTATTTATATATATATATATATATATATATATATATATATATATATACATACATATATATATATATACACACACACATATATATATATAATGTATATACATTTGCATGAAAGTATATATATATATATATATATATATATATATACATACATATAATACGCGATCTGTTTGAAACTGTTTTTCAGTAAGTTCAGAATATTTTTTATAACTTATTAGGTAAAACATACTTTTGTATATTTAGCTTCGTTTATAATGTAAATAGTCTTGTTTGTCTGTCCTTAGTGTAACGTAGACCACACACATCCATTTCCCCACGGATACCATCAAAAGACACAGCAACTAACAATGTAATCGTGTCTAAACCCTTTGCGTAAAACTTGAAGGCTACACTTAACGTAAAATTTAGAAACTGTGTAATGAATATGTGTTTATTCCTCTACTACAAGTTCAGGTTCAGTTGCGATCTTGATTTAAAGGGATTCCAGAGTGGTGAGGGTAAATTTCGACGAACAAACAATGGCTGTTGATTCTTAAAGGAGGCAGAAGCTTTCTGATATGTGTATCGCTATTTAGGAAATGCAACTAAGAATTTGAAATGAGTGTCATTGGATTAGTATCAAGCAAAAACAAAGATCTACAGTTATTGAACTTTAAAGAAAGACTACTAATTCGTAGGGAAGTCGTACAATCGACTGAATCAGCCTGAGTATAATACTGCTATTTACTTATTGGATAAACGATGCCTAAAAACTCAACGGTCGTGGGGAGTTTCAACCCAGATTTAAAAGAATGTTTTAAGATGCTACCAAGGCACCTATTCAAATATTTATTCCATCATTCAACCTTAATAAGGATGCCTGAATACAGAATCATTTTAATATTGTCAATCCATCTTGACACAAGATATCCCGTCCATTTTACATCAGTGTCATTACAAATAGCCACCTGCGATTTGGTGGACAGCCTTTTCGATAAAGAAGGGATTCTTACTAAGGACAAAAACGTATAAACTATATAAATCAAAGTTACACAAGTTTTAGAAAATAGCAGTCATTTGATCACAGTACTCGATTGAAGTTTATTTTATCGACATCTACATGATGATAACCAAAATCAAATTTTTTGAGATTTGAACCCAAAACGTCAAAAATATATGTTAGCGACAGCGGCAGTATTGTTACCTCTCATATTAAAACTGTCTCTGTTATTAATGTATATTTTTAACAAGCTTACTGTCTAATCGTAGCACCAGCGCCTGTTTTGGTACGGCTATTTTATGCATCGTTCACGGGGAGATGAGTCGCTGCTATCCCTAGTGGTCGAGCGCCCATCATTGACGAGACCAAGGAAGGTCGAAATCACGCGACCTGGTTGTCTCGTCGCTGCAAGCGATATAAACAAGGGTGCATTTTTGCATCAAAATCCAGTACGAGAGTTTCTCTCATGGTATCTACCGCAATATAGTCTGTTCTTATAGAACATTCACGTTTAAGTAGGGATAAATATTACCTCTCAAAACGTAAAGGAATGTTCGTGAACATCCTAAAGAATTATAGCCACAATTTTACCAGTTCCTCATAAAACACCCACCACGAATAATTCTTAATAGACTCTAAAAGAAAATAAATTTGTCGTCCCAATCCATACCCGCTCGTTTCTTTATCACTGTGGTTGATTTTAGTAGGCAGTTGTTTTAATAAACCAGTTGGCATGAGTGGAAATGAAAGGTTAAATTGCCAGAGGTAGAATTTGAACTGCAGAACAGTTTGAACATTTTCATATGTATTGCCAACAGATAATCAATATCCACTGCTCTTAAATTTTCGGCAAATCGACCACCCATACAGTGAAATACACTTAGAAAAAAAAACGTTCCTAACGCATGGATATGTACATATATATATATACGTGTGTGTGTGCATTTAATACATATCCATATGCATTACACTCATATATAATAGTTACGATATGTTTTGTGCAAGAAAATAATATATATATATACATAAATATATCCCTGGGCTATGTGAGAATGTAACCTACCTCAGACTAACTGACATAATAGTTAACGGTTGCAACCGATAGACGTTAAAAAGAAGAGAAGAAAAATAAAAATAAAATAAAAAGAAAAAAACGAAAATTACACCAACAAATGAGATAGCGAAAGCGCCTCAGATTTAATGGCGAGTTGCCATTGACATACATAACTGCACAGAACCAGGAAGACGGTGTTATGTATGTGATTCAGTACATTCCTCTTACTGAGCTTTTGTACTCGGAGGATTACATCTTGAGGTGGTGATTTATGTTGGAGTTTCTGGCGAGATTTCAAATAACTTGAAAATATTGGCGACAGAGAAAAATGAATGGGAGAGAGAGAGAGAGAAAGAGAGAGTTGTGTGTGTGTCAGTGAGTGTGTAAAAATTAGAGAGAGTGCAAGACGAGGGAATAAATTGCGTTATAAATAATTAGATATGTGTTTTCGAGGAAGGGAAGTGACGCGAAGCAGTAGAATAGAGTTTAGTTTAATATACACATAGAAAGAGAGAAGGGAAGGGGGAGAATGAATAAGAAGTGAAAGGAGAAATAAAGAAGAATTTATGTGAAAAATAACAGGGATATAAAGGATTAGATCAGTGGTTCTCAACCATGTTTTACCTATGGATCCCTTTGATTCCTGTTTTACTCGGGTGGACCCCCATAGCCATTTGATGTAAAAAGAAAAGAAACAACCTACAGTATTTTATTTTTATTAAATATTATTAAGAATTATATATAAAAAAAATTAATGTTTTGTGTATTGTAGAAGTATGAGCAATTAATTTGCTCATAAATTTTAGCAAGAAAATTTCATATGTATACACATCGCTGGTCACAATGCGCTTCGCATTGTCTTAGCCTTCAAATGACGCCACCCCGCTGGCTAAGCGAGCAGGCCAACAGAAGAGAGAGAAAGTTGTGGCGAAAGAGTACAGCAGGGATCGCCACCACAATATATATATATACGACGGGCTTCTTTTAGTTTCCGTCTACCAAATCCACTCAGAAGGCTTTGGTCGGCCCGAGGCTAAAGTAGAAGACACTTGCCCAAGGTGCCACGCAGTGGGACTGAACCCGGAACCATGTGGTCGGTAAGCAAGCTACTTACCACACAGCCATTCCTGTGCCTATGTAGTAAATAATCACAGTATAGTTTACACAATTTTCAAGGATGCAAGCGAAAACTTCAAATTCGGTTCTTGAGAAAATCCACACGTCCTTAGGTAAATATTAATGGCTTTAGATAATTCAAGTATACTGTTTGTCAACAACGTCAAGTTTGTTCATTTACATTACATGAGTGAAAACAGTTAAGGCAAAGCGCTTTCTCAAGAAACAGAATGTTGCAAAACTGGTATTCAGAATAAAACTTGCAACAGTTTTAATTAAGAGCTCAGGTGTGCATGCAGGATTGCTAATTTGATTAGATGACTTGTCAGAATAGAAAACTTGTAAAGTATGGTTGATAGATTGTACGGTTGCATTGTTAGTGACAGCTTATTTTTTTAGTTCTCATAGTTCTCACAAACGGCAGCTTCTTGAACGATCTCTTATAATGTTAAATGATAGCTAATATTGTTTGATATGTAGTGGTGAACTGAAGTAGAGAGGAATGAAATAAGACGTAACAAATAGCTTTAGAAAGAGAGAAGGAAATACTGAAAGAGCACATTAATTAGTAGTAAACATCTTGTTAAAGAATCTTTTCCCCGCCTTCGTTAAAATTCTTGTATTATTGAAACTACTTTTATTATATCCACAGATTGATTAAGATGACACAGCAACTATATTTGGTATTTCTATCATAATTCAAACGAAAAGCATCTCAGACTGTATTCAGGTATGTAAGAAATGAATTAACAGAAATGCTAAACAGTTGGTTTGAAATGCCTTTTAAACTCTGCTCCAAATTTAGAGCCCTGAGCCAATGTGATCAATTTATATTTAAAGTAATTTGGTGAGGAGGTCAAATGCCAAATAACTTGCTGTATTTAGTTTCCTTTCCTTGAATCTGAGCTCAAATCCAACCAGAATTCATTAAAAAAAAAACATTGCTTTATCAACTTATGCAAATAACTTACCTCCCCAGGTTTGGTGAGGCGCGCGAATAAATATAAAATAAAATGTGTGCGAAAAAAAAAAAACGAACAATAATCTTAGCCGTCTATATATTCAACTTTTAGGCTCTGAACATGTTCCATGTCATTTAATTTAGCAGAGCTCTCATCCCTTGCCGGTCATTAAAATCTGCGTTTATTACATTTATTTCTAAAGAGCCGTATTTTAAAGCTGCTATATACAAAATGGTGATTTAATATATTTCACTATCTTTAAACAAACAGCTTTGCTTAAAATAAACGATTCTATATGTAAATCATTAAACGTCACGGATAAAAAAAGTGACTACAGATCAATTGGACGTTTGTATATTTCTTTACATAGAAAACATTTTAAGAATAAAATAATGATAAAATTATTTCAAAGGCTCTGACTGACTCCAAAGGCTGGGGCTTGACCCACGGAATCTATAACTTCTCTGTACCTTGTTTCAACTTAGTAAACTGAGAAATCAAGAATAATGTAATGACTTAAAATGTGCAATGCAACGTTTATAGAAGATATGAACCTACACACCAAACATCTGTAATCCACTATGATATTTGCTTCTACATGACTGTTGAACTAATAATCTTTCACACAGACTCTGGATTTATACGACACGATACGCAGGCTATTTTTGACAATTTCTTTTTACTGTTTGTTTTTATACGAATAGCTCTTTGATATTTCAACTTGGACTTTTCAAAGATAAAAACATGGTGCTATTTGTAGGTTTATCTGAATATTCCACCTCGTTCGTGACCAAGACATTTGCCACGTTACATATAAATTTTACTTAATGTTAAAATTCTTGCGCCCTAGCCTAATCTAATCGTCAATTTATTTTTATGCAGATAATTCCACCTAATATCTGATATAAAGATATAACTAGAAGAAAATTTGTCAAAGGGCTCGGAGTCCACAAGCAGTAATAATAATGCAATACCAGGCAGTGGCTCTCATAGCTTCTGATCTTAACTGATTGGAAGTGTAATCATGTATTTTGTCTTGGTATAAAAGATGCGCTACATCATATATTCTGCTCAATACCACAGATTTGCTTGTCAGTTGTTTGACCATAACCAGTTGAGCATGTCCCTTAGTGGCTGACTCTGATCATGTGCATCTCTGATCACGAGCAGAAATAGTGGGGGAGCATCATAGCCATGTATTGAGAAGAATTTTGGGGGGTTTGAATAATTCACCTCTGGAAACATTGGTGTTTCGTTCATCATCCTTAAACAAATATTATTCAGGGACGTTTTGAGCGAGATGGTCTACTCAACCGGAAGAAAATTCTAACTGGGCCCCACATGCAAGGTCATGCGCTGTATATCCTGATATAAGATCCCCATGTCACGCACATATGGTCGTGATGCATGTGCTTGGTGTACCCTTATCAGACGGGTAGTCATGATGGGTATATTGGGCTTCTTATAATTGTACCCCAGTGTCACTTTGATGGTATGCACTTCTCTCTCACTCAATAATAATAATAATAATAATAATAATATAATAATAATAATAATAATAATCAGAAGAATTGAGGGTAAAACTGCATATATAGCAATTCCAAAAAATTTAAAGAGTCAAGAATTTAAATTTATTCCCTGATTCATTATCCTACCTCATGATAAAACAAATCAAAATGGTTATAGACATCCTATCACAGTGTACTAAAACAACCAATTTTGAGGAAAATAGCCAAATAATGATCTCAGGTTTTACAAACAAAATTTAGGCCTAAAATCAAGGGCTTGTACACACACACACACAGAAGTGTATGTGCAAGCTCGCATACACAACAAGAGCCAGAGAATAAAATTACAAGAAATATAAGAGACATAAGAAAGCGGAAAGGTTAAAAGAGGGGTATTAAAGAAGTAAGATTTTTTGTTTTTTGCTGTAGTTCGTTATCTTTATGAATGTCTATATGTTTTTCTCAACATTTCGACCTGTCTTAATTGTAAAAGGAAACATAATAAACCGTACTCAATGTCTAAAATCGCCCCACCATCAACTTCAAAAACCCAAGTTGCAAAGAAGTATAAGGACTTTTATCACCGCTATAGGATATTACCGAGACAGCGGAGAATTTATTATAGCTACATAAACAGCATAGACATAAAAGAAAAACAACAAAGATGACATAAAAATTAATAGTTAAAAAGGTTTTTGAGATTAAAATCGAGATTAAAACAGAAAATTCGAATAAAGGAAGTAAGTACTATATGAAAGAGGAAAATGAAATAAAATAAAATAAAATAAAATAAAATAAAATAAACAGAAAAGAGAGAATGAAAGAAATGAAATTCCATAGAAATTTTAGTTGAAGGAATTACAGTTCTAAAAGCAATAAAACAAATTTCCATTTGTAGAAACAACTATTCTTGGCAGTTATATATATACAGACAAGTGTTTCTTTTAGTTTCTTGTCATACAAGTAAGTATTTATAAATATCTCGTAAGAAAGAGGATTCTCGTTCAATCGTATTTTATAAGGTTATGCAATAAAAAATTTTGCATTTATCTCTCGATGATACACCGAGGGGTCCATGGGATGATGACGCTTGTGCTAATATAACATGGTTGACTTGTATGTGAAAGCATTTCTACAAATATTGTCTAGATCCACGCACACCTATCCAAATACATATTTAATATACGGAAATGCTTCTGTGCTTATATCTATACTTTAGCACACACACACGCGCATATATATATATACATACATACATACGTATATATATATATATATATATATATATATATATATATATATATATATATATATGTATGTATACATATATACAGTCACACACAGAGACCAGTAAGTCTATGTAAATATACTTATGTTTTGGGTTTTAAGTACGAAACAGTGTGTCTAATGTGTATGCAGATGTATAGACAGCTTCTTGGAATTATGTCTACAGTCAACACACAAACACACACAAACACTCTCACACACACACTCACACACACACACACACACACCACACACACACACACCAGTCAGAAAGCCAATGGCCGACATAACTAGAGAATATATTAGAATTACCAAGCAACGTCGATATATAAATCCTTAAGCAGAATGGAAACTTTAAACTCATATTGACCAGAAAGCCATTAATCCGTTGTTAATAAAAGCCAAAACCATTTCCTGAGAAATGAGTTGGATAATCTTCTAGAATGGAAATATCACACACACACACCCACACATATATATATATAAACAAATACACAAAACACAAGCATATATGTAACAATTCATACTCACTCACACATACACACACACACATATGTATGTACATATTCATATATTTATCAATAAAACCACACAGTTCGAAAGTGAAGGCAAAAGCTGTCTATTGTTATCTTAATACGAGAAATATTGCTGTCTTCTGCTGAAGAAGACAATTAATTTCAAGAGATCCAAATGTGATACAGCACTTAAAACTCTTAAAACTTGATTCTGTTCGCTATTCAAATACGGAATATCAATAGTTATTTCTAATGACTAATTCAAATGTGTCTTTATATATGTATATATAAACACACACACGACACACAACACACACACACACACACACACGACACACAACACACACGACACACACACACACACACAACACACACACACACACACACACACACACACACACACACACATATATATATATATATATAATTTCCTCTCTTCTACTACTTTCTATTTTGCAAACACTCAGTTATAAATGCACACGCACATAAATACTTACATTCATTTATTTATTCACACACACACACGTATGTATATGTGTGTGTATGCATACACACACACTCACACACACACACACATATATGTCGTTAACCCACGTTCTTCGCATGAATATATAAATATGCACACTGAAATATACAGACATTAAAATCCTTACTTTCCCAAATAATACATTAACAAGTACAAGTTGTTCAGAAAGTCCCTACGCAGTTGTACACACTCGCACCCATACATACATACATACATACATACATACAGACAGACAGACAAACAGCATTGTCCTTCTTTGATGGGAAAGTGAATACAGCTAATTTCACCCGAGGACTAAAGAAGAGTATTGTGCAGGGCACCTGATTAAGTCTACAACTCTTCAGAGTAACTATATTAACCTTACCGACTGTTATCTGTATCCACTCTAGTCTAAGAGGGGGCTACGAAGGCGGACTAACTAATAATATTCCAAAAGCATTCACTAAAATGCATATTCGATAAAGGCTAAGCGATATATATATATATATATATAATATATATATTATATATATATATATATATATTAATAATATTCTGCCAGCTAGAGTAATAAAGATTTTAGAAATTTTTACTACCAGTGGCCTAGAGTATTGAAAGATTAGTCAATAGACTATATTATTCAAATAAAATACAGTGCACATTTAAACACATTAAGAGGTTGCCATCATAGGAATCATTTACGCTAGAAAGAACAGCTAAAGTCCAAACCACTAATTAGGGACTAAACATAGAGGAGACAAACAAGGACAGACAAAGGGATTAAGTCGATTACATCGACCCCAGTGCGTAAGTGGTGCTTAATTTATCGACCCCGAAAGGATGAAAGGCAAAGTCGACCTCGGCGGAATTTGAACTCAGAACGTAACGGCAGACGAAATACTGCTAAGCATTTCGTCGAGCGTCCTAACGTTTCTGCCAGTTCGCCGCCCATCAGGAAATAATGCAAATTAAAAAAAAAAAGCTTTGGTTTCTGACTCTCTCCCTGTGTGTGTGTGTGTGTGTGTGAAGGGTTATCCCGTCTAAACGGCAAATAAGCGTCCAGTTGTCCTGTCAACTGAGCAATCTCCTCACTGAATTAGCTTGTGAAGAGGTTGAGTATCTCACACACACACATGTACACTTAAAGTAAATCTCAAGTAGAATCCTAATGGCGTTCAATAACCCAGTTTCAATTACAAGGCTTCAGTAAACTTGAAGCTTCGATAAAAGTAGTTTTCACACACACACACACACACACACACAAAGGCAACACAACGGGATTGAACTCAAGACGTCATGATTGCGAAGTGAACCTCCCAACCATTCGGCCAGGTATGCGTTTATGTGTGTGTGAGAGGAGGCGTGGAAGAGGTTCAGAGGTAGTGGTGGAGAGATTGTTTTGAGAGTTAATATGTATTAGTAGTGTAAGATTAATGTAAGTGGAGAAGAGTAAGTGACAAGTAACATAAGACTTTAGTAATTAAAAGGAACTTTGTTTTGTTCTGTTAAGAAAAACAAAGCAATTATGAAGTATGAACAAAACTGTACAAACGAACGGATGATAATGGAAACTACACAGTAAGAATGCACCATGGTAAGTGATGGGTGAGGGTCTGGTCTTTGTAGTTAGCATCATGTGCTTCTACTGAAATATACGATTAACTTACGTACCATGGGTACTTAATTAGGAGAGGCCTAGGAGCAAACAACAACTATTTCAGAAAAGATTTTAATAGCTTTATCGTAGCAATGATATTGTTGGCTGCCATTTTGCGTATTGTGAAGAGAATGGCGAGCTGAGTGAATAAGAAGAAACCATTATTCTCCTATTCAATAGCTCATCTGTATTTGAGAGAGTTAAACACAGGATCACTGCTAAACCTATCATTACAATTTTTCGCAAAATATAAAAAAAAGAATAGAGTAAAAATATAGACAAAATGAAACCGTATTTTTTCAGTTTGTTCCTCCAAGCTATAATTAATTACCACAAAACAAATATCTCAAATATTAATAATACAACTGCTTTCTTTCATAATATAATATAATATAATATATTAGCAATGCACCCCGGCGTTGCTCGGGTGTTATACCCTACAGCCACATTGTATAATTTGTTCGTTTCTTATGGGCAGAATCGACACACGAGGAGTATGAAGCAAACAACTCTTCATAAACATGTTTTTCGGTCATTTTCTGATGAACAATACTGCAGTTTCCGTCTACCAAATTCAGTCACAAGTCTGTGGTTAGCCGAGGGCTATAGTAGAAAACACTTATCCAAGGTACCCTCCAGAGGGACTGAACGTAGAATCACGTGGTTTGGAAGCAAACTTTTCAACTACACAGTCATTCTTGTACCTAATATATGTGTGTGTTTACATTTGTGCCCTACTATGTCTCAAAGTTAGCAGTTCATCAAGCAGAGATCTATAAAATACCAGATTGAAATACGTACTAAGGTCAGTATGGTCAATTAAATTTTTGAAGGTGGTACCGCATCATGGCGTCAGTCAAAAGACTAAACCCAGTAAAATAATGTTTAAATACCTAATGGCTACAAATTTAAGGTAATGGATTACTAACCACAAGATAATGAGTTCAAAACTTCGTATTGAACTTCCCCTAGATACGATAATACTATATGTACATCTCAGTCTACTTGACTTCCAGCAATTAATAGTTGTAATTGAAAGTTGAATGGTTATTAGTAAGAAAGATGTCCAAATATTCTGAGAAAAAGTATTTTTTCACCACAACAAATCCCCCCCACACACAGAGGTGACTCTGTGGTAACTTGAGCTACTACAAATAGCAGCTAAATCTCTCTTAAAACACACCCTTTCATAAAGACACACCCTTTCAGGAAGAAAAAAATACCCGAAACTATGCGATGGGTTTACTACATCAAAGGCAACTGTGGGCTAAACAAAACACAGACAAACATACTTCACATTAAAAGATTATCTACTAAATAATACTGATAATGATGACAGTATACCTGCGAAGTTTCATTCCCAGGTAAAACTTCATGTATTTTAAACATTTTCTCATTATACTCTATGTAAGACATAAAAAAATTGCGGAGGTAGAGTTGTCTCCCACAGCTAAAAACTTCAAAATTGTGCGACCCGATCTCGTTTGCGAGGTTATTTTTTTGTAGTAAAAAAGAGATGTGTAAAAGACGCCTTATTTGGTAGCTGAAAGATTACTGAATCTTTTGATACCTCATACGTCAGAATTAGCAACTCAGTTTTCGAATCCATAAAGAACATACGCGCACACACACACACACACACACACACACACACACAAACTCTGTCTTAAATATATACTCTTTTACTTGTTTCAGTCATTTGACTGCGGCCATGCCGGAGCACCGCCTTTAGTCGAGCAACTCGACCCCTGGACTTATTCTTTTTGTAAGCCCAGTACTTATTCTATCGGTCTCTTTTTGCCGAACCGCTAAGTGACGGGGACGTAAACACACCAGCATCGGTTGTCAAGCAATGCTAGGGGAACAAACACAGACACACAAGCACACATATATATATATATACATATATACGACAGGCTTCTTTCAGTTTCCGTCTACCAAATCCACTCACAAGGCATTGGTCGGCCCGGGGCTATAGCAGAAGACACTTGCCCAAGATGCCACGCAGTGGGACTGAACCCGGAACCATGTGGTTGGTTAGCAAGCTACTTACCACACAGCCACTCCTTAGATTAAACAAATAAAACATCATCTGTTTTTCGTTTCAGTTTTTCCTCTTCATCAATTTTTGTTTCTTTCATGTGCAAGTATCTCAAATGACGCAATTCATTGTCCAGGCCAATGAATAGATATATTGGCGTATAATTAATATATTAAGGACATATTAAATATCTATAAATAAATATACGCCTGAGCTTTTACTCTATGTATTGCAGACATAATATATCTATCATACCAAATTAATAAATGTATGCGTGCGTTTGTACTCAAAATAAATTTGGATAGTTAATGAATCAAATATGCTAGAGGAGTTTTAATCGCAATTAATTTTTCTACGATACTCTGTTGATAATCAGTGGCTACGAAAATTTCGAAATTATGTTTTAATAGCTTAAGTATCCCACTGGTGCAGGCATGGGTGAGGGTTTGAGAAGCACTCTTTACAACCCTGCGGTTTCGAGTTCGGTCCCACTGCGTGACACCCTCAACAAGTGCCTTCTACTATAGCTGCATCAATGCCTTGTGAGTGAATATGATAGACGGAAACTGTGTTGAAGACCGTCGTATATATATATATATATATATATATATATATATATATATATATATATATATAGGGAGAGTTTACGAAATAAACAAAAGACGAAGACAGGTGGAATACAAAACAAACAGGTGTATTAGTATAACGCTCAGGAATAGAAAAAGTCTTTTACGTTTCGAGCCTACGCTCTTCTACAGAAAGGGACACAGAAAAAATAAGGAGAGAAAAAATGTGTGTAATGGCCAACGATCTATCATGGCGTCTCATATATATATATATATATATATATATATATATATACACACACACACACACACACGTATGTATGTATGTATGTATGTAGTATATGAGTACAGTATTTAAATGAATGTGAATGTGTGTTTGCAATGCAATTGGAATTACGTTGTATATATTTTGCTTGCATTTGATAATACACTTCATCTGTTTAAAGTTTGGTCTTTGATTCTATGATTCATGTATTTCTGATGATGGCTTTTCAACCTCTCTCTTATTCTCATGAAATTACTAAATGATAGCCCCATTGACCAGCTTTAAAAAAATAAGGCCTTTTTATAAAAGAAAAACCGCCAATTCATCCGAAACATGTTTGTTTTAAAAGTTTTTTTTAAATTTGTTATTGGTGTTATTTTTTCTTTTAATGACTCCACCCAACCAAAGTTAGTTGTTATAGTAGTTGCGCTATCTTTTAATAATTTTATTAGTTTTTTTCTTTAATTTCATTTTAATTTCAAGTAAAATTACAACTTGCAGCAAGTTAAATAAATAGCTTAAAATAATTTAAAATAATTTAAAATGATGTAGAAATAAAATTAAGATATCAAAACAATTACAGAAACAAAAAAAGATTATGTAAAAAAAAATAAAACAAACTCGATCGAAAAGATGAAATTAAAAACCAGAAACAAAAATATAAATAATCAAAAAGAAATATGAAATAAAAGGAAACCCAATTGATTTTGTACTTCCCTCCTACTTTACAAAGATTTCTTTTATAGTTTTCGTTTCCTTTCTTTTTGTTCCGTTTGAAACGATTCCTCAAGTATCTCTTATTGAATAATAATAATAATGATAATAATTTTTTAAGATATAAAAACTGGGAAAAAATGGAAAAAAAATTCTTTGTATAGGCAAGACCTCTTGAAGGAGATACATTATTATTATTGTTTTTTTCTTCCCGCATGCAAACTTCTCGGCATTCTTCTGGAAGTTACTACTAAGTTGCCACCACAGTGATACACTTCCTGCCACAAAAGAACCATTCACTACCACACCACCATCAACAACAACAACAACAACGACAACTCCACCAGCACCACCGCCATCACCCAGAACAACCAATATATCCACCCCACTTGTCTCCCTTCCACTTTACAAAACCCATTCACAATATCCATACCTTCTTGCCATCATTTCCATACGTCCCACTTCAAACAATATCCTATTCTATGTTGAAGCTTAATAAAGCATTTAAAAAGAAATAACCAAAAACAAAAAAAAACAAGAACAAAAACAGAAAAGTAACAAAACAAAATCATGATCACCGCCGCCGTCATTATCATGTAATGCTATAACAACAACAACTAACCAAAAAACCAAAACCCGTATGTAAAACCTCCAAGAACATCAATTCCTGTTTCCTTTCATGTTTGAGTTTCCGCTTTTTTCCCTCCTCTATGTTTCCGATTAAGTCAACCATATGACACATTACAATCCGCTTTTACACAAGCACACACCCACCTAATTTATATATATATGTATATATATGTTCACACACATAACAAAGCGACATATTCGTTGATTAGTTAGGTTAAAGCATTACTTAAAAAAAAAACATTGTTTTGCAACTGGTTTCGGCGGTCGGGAATGTAGAACGGTAACAGACACTAACAGCAACGAAAGAAACTCCTACAAATTCCTTTTTAGCAAGGATTGACAAATTTAGCAGCTGCCAAGAGTTATTCAAATAAGAGTTCCAGTGTGAGCATGTTTTCATAGCTGGACCATATCTTAGCTAAGTTTGTCCTGGTGGCTTGTAATAACAATAGAAAACTAACTCTTTTGCTTTGATTATTAGCGATGTTTTTCCCTATCCTAAAACAACTATAACTTCCTCTTATAACAATTTTTCTCTCAAAAATTTCAGAATGTTCCCATTTCCATCTTGAAAGAACACTGTAATGTGTAATGTTACTCTAAACATATGGACAATCTCCGACAAGTTCATTTCATTTAGGCTGCCAGTCCAAGATAGAAATGCATCAACGTCCCAACTTAACATTCCTTTTATGTGAGAAATATAAGATCTTTTATTAAAATAAACCAGAAAGTGGTAAAGCACTTCGTGGACGAACCGATCGAGTGACCTCTACGTGGTCGGTCCATCTGTCAGTTAAAAACAACAGCAAAATCTCTTTCTGTCTTTAAAAAAAATAGCATATTGTCGATATACAATGCTTGAGAAAGGACGAGTTACTTACAAACGAAGCTCCTTTGATTATAAGAGTTTTCAATCCAGATCGATGGCGCCAAATATTAACTCACGAGATGAGGGTTGTTGTTTAAAAAAAATGAGGTGAGATTTCAGAGTATCAGCTACGGCCAGTTAACTACATTTCCGAAAACTTTAGTACAAGATTACATATTTTAAAGTAGTGATCTTTTAATTATATAGACTTCAGAATATAACATTTATTTTATCGATCGCACTGGAAGAATAAAAGGCAGTGCCGACATCACTGGGATTAAAATTAAAGAATGTAAACAGATACTGAGTGAACAGTTTTTTATCTGACCACTAACCGACTGCTTTTGAATTCTGTTAAGTAATACTAATTTTTGCTTTTTACTCAGAAGAGACTAATGTTCTGAAGTATACGTGTATAACAGATCCTCACATTGTCGGTATTTGTTGTTCGACAAACGACGAAAAACAAACCGATTCCCGTAAGAATGTGGATAAAAATCTTTGTCATTTTTATTGAGTTTTGATTTGGTCGTGAGAAGTTAAAGAGGCCAAAGCGAACGACTTCTCACTAACATCTATCTTGGTCTCTGTCAGTCCCAAGTAAATTTTATGCTTGCAGGTGCACGACCCGTGAACTGGGACAGAAGAGGGCACGAAACTGTGCACCAGAAGACAGGGCAGCATCCCAAAACATTACAGCTGACATCGTCATTCTCTTGGTCATTGCATATTTAGGAGAACACAATTCAATGTGCTGTTCTCGTAGAGGGTTGCGTATAATTTGAGGGAAGTTCGGCTGATTTTTCTAGCAACACTTGTCAACAGTAGACACATATATACGACACATAATATGATTAAGCAGTTCACTTCAGATGCAACTCTGTGATTTCAGTTTCGATTCTACTGCACAACAACTTGAACACGTCTTGTACCAGAGCTTTGGGTCGACCAAAGGAGAGAAATTTGGTAGATGGAAACGCAATTCATCACAAGGCTTAACACCATCGCCTGGGCAATGGATGCCTTTAACAGAGTCAACTCTGTTGTAAGCATTCCAGCCAGGTGTGCGATCTGAGTATAACTTCCATTACTAGTCACGGAGGTACTGAAAAGAGTGATAGATTCTATCCTTTCGAATTTGACTGTGGAGTGACAGGAAAATTAAAAGGTTAAATAAATATTTATGCCGAAGATAGGACAAAACCGAATTACTCTTACAAAGAACAGATGAAAGATGCCTACAGAGAACGAATTGTTTGTAGTATTGTTGTTAATCTGACTACATAAAAAAATATAGAAACACTAGTGGGACTTCAGTTACCGTTTCTCTCATTGTTGGATTCTATTTTAAGAATTGAATAGATGTTATTGATAAAGTTGAAGTGTGTTCAGTCTCCGGAGGAAGCAAAATATTGTTTTAGAAAAAACTGAATACAGAATAAGTAATTCAATGGTTACGAGACAAACAACTATTTCAAGATAAACAAAAACAAATACATTTCAGTTTCGGAAATGAACTTCATTAAATTTCTTAAAGCTTCTTAGTCACAAAGTTGCTGTGCCATATCTGTTACAGAAATGTAATTGCATCTTTACATTTACAGAATTGCATTGAAGCCTTACTGTAACAAAAATTAAATTATCTAGTTCCTTTACAAAATTGTAACGTGTCCTACAATCATTTATTCTATCAAGTCCCTAACACGGACAAAAATGCATTGTTTCCTAACATTTACAAATACTTACCTTACAAAATTGTATGTTGAGTCCCTAAAACACAAAATTAAATTTTATCTCTTATGCTCATCCAATTGTATTTTTCCTTCACTTAGAAAAGCACATTGTCCTCCTAACGCTTGCAAAATTGTATGTCCCAAGCACTTACAAAATTACCTTTCTGCTTCTAAAACTTACACACATATTGTTACAAAATTCTGACACTTACAGAATCGCATTTTATTCCTTACACTTGCAAAATTGCATCGTGTCCGTAACCTTTTCAAAACTGTTTTCTTTCTTAACCTTACAAAATAGTATTTTGTCCCAAACTCACAAATTAGTAATTTATCCTAATACTTCTCTTTTTGTTGTTGTTAGTACTGTTATTGTTGATGTGGTTTATTCCATGTACCTTATCGACTGTATCATGTCAAATATTTGCATAGTTATGCTGTTTCTTAACACTTACAACAATGTACTCTACCCTACACACACAACAGTATACCGCGATACGAACTCTTTCAAAACTGTATTGTATCTCTAATACTTACAGAATTATATTTTACATAATTGCATTTGATCTTCCGCTGGCAAACTTCATACAAATCAACTGGATTGTTATTGGTGGAAGAAAAGAAAGATGAGTTGGCAGAAAGAATAGATTGCAGGATTTAGTTTTGTTCCTTAAGCTTTAAAGTTGAGATTTTTTAGGTTTTGATAAAATGTATACAAGTTATATACTGAGATCATATTATCGCCCGCATAATGCTATGCATGCGCCTATGTTAATGCGACAAATCATATTATTCTCATTCTTTTGTTGTTCTTATTATTAGTTTTAAGAAATGATTATTATTAAGGCAGCGAGTTGGCAGAGCAAGCCAGGAAAAATACTCAGCGGCAGTTCGCCTGCTTTTACGTTCTGAGTTCAAATGCCGCCGGGGTCGACTTTGCCTTTCATCCTTTCGGTGTCGATGTAATCAACTTACCCACTCCCCCGAAATTGCTGGCCTTGTGCTAAATTTTGAAACCTTTGTTGTTGTTTCTGTTGTCAACATCACTATCGTTGTTGTTGTCGTCGGCGTCATTGTCTGGCTAGTGTCAGTTTTCTCTGATGCCATTGGCGACAGCTTCGAATCGAACCTATTTACTTGAAATTTGAAACTAACATTTATGTTGTCAACGTTGCTTTGACACGGTGCTTTCCACAAACAGCGTTAGAGTGAGAAGAAGGAGAAGAAAGAAGAGAAGGTGAGTTGGTCATTTCATATAATAAATGACATCTATAAATAAAACCACAGGAAACAAGCATGAAACAAACAACAAACACCAAACAACAACGTCGACAGCGATAACAAACAGAAACAGAAGAAGTGGGCAATAAGAAAACAGTTTAATGTTTTGTGTATTGGACAGAAGGTTTAGGTGAGGTCTGACACATTGTTGTCAGTAAACTGTAGAATACAAGAATATTGTTTTCTCACTTGACTCCCTATTTTTTTTTCTTACAGCTGGCAAGAAGAATAGCGAAGAAGTCAAAAGTCGCCGATCAACTTTCGGTCATTTACGCAATAATTTAGACAAATAAAACATCTTTGAAAGCGATAGAGTTCTGCAGAAATGGTTCGAATGATTGTAAACCAAGAACAAATAGAATAAAACAAAAGAGAAGATGAATGTTGTGGCTAAAAGATGAAGAAGAAGAAGGAGAAAAAAACCCAAACAAACAACTGAAAGATAGTTGTAGTAGTGTAGAAAGAAAATAATAGATAAAAAATATTAATGAAAGAAGAGAATCAGTTAAAACACAGCTAAGAATGTCCTTGGCGTCTTCTAGAAAGAATTTAAATTTGAACAAAATAAAACGAACAGCTTAAGGGGGCTCTTGTTTGTTGGAATATTCTGGAAAAATAAAAACATGTTACAGAAAACAAGAAAAAAAAAAACAACCTGCCGACAATTGAACAATGTTATTTGTCTCCAGAATGGTCCTGCACTCAATATTTAATGGCTGCTGTCAAGCAGAAGTAGCCATCACTCCCTGTTCCCAATGAAGGTGATTGCAGCTATATACTCTCACACGATGTTTCTATCGTCCTTTTTTTTCTATTTTCCTTCCTTACCTTCTTTATTCTCTCTCTCTCTCTTTCTTTCTCTTTTTCCCTCTCGTATAAGCTGTGACCGAAATGTCAAATGAAAGGTCATATACGAGAGCTGCTAGACACAGCAACCAAGCGAAAAGCGACATGTCCATAGGATCTGTTCGACTCTCATAAAAATAAGTACATATGTGCTTTATATATCTATCTATCTATCTATCTATCTATCTATCTATATATATATATAATATATATATATATATATATATATATATATATATATGGATGTATATATATATATATATATATATATATATATATATATATATATGGATGTATGTGTATATATATATATATGTATGTATGTATGTATTTATAAATGTTATGCATAGAATTGGTAAGAATTATATATGTACATACATACATTACACACATACACACATATATATAGATATATACATAGTTGATAACTCGCATACACTGTAGTTCATGTCAATTAATCGTGGTCATATCTAAGTTTAAGGCCCTGTTTACTTTACACATGTGCAGAGGTAGCCTCAATGTTGTTGCTCGATATTCCAGAAGTTACCAGCTAAACCTTCCTCAAATCACATTTTGAAAGAAAAGAAAACATTTTACATAATCCTATGTCTAACGTTAACAAAAATAGCATTGGCTGGAATACCTTTCATAATAATTCTGCCCACTCAGAGTTAGTCTGGCAAAAGTGAAGGAGAAAAAAGCAAAAGGGGAGGAGGAGGACTCCTCTTCTTTCTTTTCATTTGTGCCTTAGGGGAAAATATCAAAATTTTATTGTATCTTCACAATTAATAAGATATGTGTATGCAACGCACACGTACAGTATTGATAAACTTTTTCTTTAATGACTAAGAAAGGCAGGCAATAGTTGAAGAAAGTGCTCAATATGACTTCGAGGTTTCCCCGAGTAAGGCTAATGGTGTTTGATTAACTCTAGTGAAATATAGAAGTCTATGATAATGTTTGGCTGCGTAGTAAGAAGCTTGCTTCACAACAATATGGTTCTATGTTTTAATTCAACTGCGTGGAAACTTGGACAAGTCTCTTCCACTATAACCTCGAGCTGAGTGGATATGGAAGACAAAAACTGAAAGAAATCAGTCATATGTATATATATAATATATATATATATATATATATATATATATAAATCAGTCAAGAGAGAGAGATGTATGTACAGATACCAATTCATCCACACAACTGAATTTTGAAGATTTTGTCTGTGACTTTTTCTTCTGCTTTTTTTTTTTGAGAAGACAGGTTGTCATATGATATTTGACTGTTATTTTTAGCAGGTCGGGCGAATCACACAGAAATTTCCTTTGTAAGGGTAAAGCGATCGAATCAATTAAGAATTGAACTGAATTTAGTTTGTTTACGATTGCGTTAAGCGGGGTTTGAAATAAGAAACACCAAATTTACATTAGCAGGCAGCTCTGGTTAACAAAGTATAGTGTTTTTTTGGTAACAGATAAGATAGCTGAAAAAGATAGATTTGATAATAAAGCCAGATGACAAAATGTAGATGTATAATATACACACCCTTGAGGATATACGGTCTATAATATATTCATTATCACTACATTGGTACAGTAAGACATCCGTTTTACAAAACTCACACATATACACATATATAGAGGTACGTGTAAACAGATTCTTCTCTGTTATGTCTGCTATAACATTTAGTCTTTTTCACTTCCTGGTGTGTGTATCCACTGCCATGATTAGTTTTCCTTTGCCTTTACATTATTTTTGTGGTTATTAATAATAAAGAAAAGACGCTGGTGCATGGTGGAGTCGGTAGAGCGCCAGACAAAATGCCTTGCTAAATATAATCACGTCTCTTTCACATTCTGAGTTCAAATGATAACGAGTTTCGTATCGATTTCCATTCTTCCGGGTCGATAAGAATGAAAAGTGTGTGAGAAAGGAGACGAATTAGATTAGAATGAAAGCTCTTACCTATTCTTTTTCTACTCTCGGCATAAGGCTCGAAATTTTTAGGGAGGGGGCCAGTCGATTAGATCGACCCCAGTACGCAACTGGTACTTAATTTATCGAACTCGAAAGGATGAAAAGCAAAGTCGACCTCGGCGGAATTTGAACTCAGAACGAAAAGACAATACCGCTAAGTATTTCGCCCAGCTTGCTAACGTTTCTGCCAGCTCGCCGTCTCTTTTACATTCTGAGTTCAAATGATAACGAGTTTCATATTGATTTCCATTCTTCTGGGTCGATAAAGATGAAAAGACTGTGAGAAAGGCGATGAATTAAATAAGAAAGAAAATCTTACCTATTCGCTACATTCCCAAGATGGAGTAGGAAACCAAAAAAAGAAGCCTCTGTGCAGTCACTTAACCTGCTAGAAATAGCAGACAAACCTTCCTTAACTTAAAACCATGTCTTTCAGTTAAAAATAAAAACAACAAAAAACTGGTAGAACACATTGTATGAGATAGTCTTAGATACACTAAGTCTGAAAATAAATGACGGTTGGAAAGCCCTTGATTGATCAGATCTAGCCTGGGAGCTAAAAAAATCTCTTACGAGTGCAACGATGATAATCATCTCAAACACAGAATGGATGGCATAAAGAATTTCATGGAGAAAGGTATAGTCCATAAAAATTAATCCTAGTACGCTTCTGATGAAATTTTTCCAACTCCGGAAGGATAAAAGTCAAAATTAATATAGTGGGGATTTGAACCCACGACTTAAAGATCAGCAAGTAAATAGCGCAGGACATTTGGACGTTAACGATCAATAAGTCAGTCTGAGAGGGAGAAAGCGTGAGTGAGAGAGAGAGAGAGAGAGAGGGAGAAAGAGAGGAAAAGAGTGCGATAGAACACAGCAGGTAGATTGTGTAGGTATTTATTATTCAACCTGCATTTAGTTATCTAGGGCATCTTCACAGATTAGACAGTGCTGTGGTATAGTTGTTTTGTAGACTAGACGTTTTCTGAGACACATGAAAAGGTTGAAAGTACATGAAGCACCAGAGAAAGTGACTGAATGCTCTCACAAACATATAAATGTATATATGTGAATATAACACACATACACGCTCTCACATACATACACGTATAGAGTGAAACAGAAATGGTAGAAAAAGAGATATTACCAATTAGACAGGTGTGTGTGTATATGTACGAAATGGAGAGACAAGAAGATTTTAGGAGATGAACAAATATACTGAAGCAAGTACATTAAGAGATTGACAGATTATATCTGAGGAGAGAGCAAAAGCGATTGATGAAGAGGAAGCAAGGTGAAGAGATAGAATCAGGAAACAGACGATCAACGATAACGATTGCGTGTTTGTGTGCTATGGTGCAAGAACATATATATATATATATATATATATATATATACATATACATATATATATACATATACATATATATACATACATATACATATATATACATACATATACATATATATACATACATATACATATATATACATATATATATATATTATATATATATATATACATACATATATATATACATATATATATATACATACATAGATATATACATATATATATATATATACATATATATATATCATAGATATACATACATAGATATACATACATATATATATATATATATACATAGATATATACATACACATATACATGTACATAGATATATACATACATATATACATATACATATATATATATATATACATATATATATATATATATATACATACAGTATATTGCATATATATATATACATATATGCATGTATGTATTTATTTACGCATATGCATGTATGTATTTACGCATGTGTGCGTGTGTGTATTTATGTGTGTTGTGCATAAATATATTACTCTTCTCAGTTTCTGTCTCACTTCTCTTTCACAATCTCATTCATTATTTCGTTCTCTCTCACCGAGAGCTTCTAGCTCTTTCTGTCTTCTTTTCTCTCTTCTGTTCTCCTTCCTTCGCCTACAGTCTCTCTGTCTCTTCCCGTACCACCTCATACTCCCTCTTTTACTAAGATAAGCAAACAGATTATATCAATGAAGGTTATATATATATATATATATAGGATATTGTAAACACTCGCAATATGAGATCGGAAAAGAACAGCTCACTCACTGATGGCTATCGAACTGAGAGTTCCCCGTCTGACAACCTATATGTTATATTATATGTGTAACCCAGTGTAAGTTCTTCGTCGGCAGATAATAAGAACTAATCATTTAAGCGTTTGAATATGTTTTATAATGTGAAGAAGATGAGAAATATGCTAACTTTGGAAGCCCTTCGAGGAACCAAAAATAAAAATCTTACCACTGAGACACACAAACCACGAATGTACATCATAGTGTTAAGATCTGTATTTTTTTTGCAAAAAAGCAAACATCTGAAACGTTAGACGACTTTACTTCCACAAAGCATAAAACATTATATTCTACTCTGTAAGATACTTTCATAATACAAGATTAGTAGGAGTCTAAAAGATAATGGCTAAAAAATTGAGGCTTATAAAGCCATAGAGGAAAGTATACAACAACCGAAGTAACACGATTTCAATCGAGTTAGATTTCATCCTTTGTTCTCCGAGATTATTTCCATGTCAGTTATTGTTCCGAACAAATTATTTGCCGACTTAGATTAACATAGATTTATTAAGTAATACAGAAATAATCAAATCACCTACCCTACAGCTTCTACATAAACGTTTTGATCACTAATTATGTTATTTTTTATTATAGCCTCTCAAACTTTCAGCTCAAATCTTGTTGCGCCTAACTTTGCTTTCACCACTCTAGGGTCGATAAAATTATTGCAGCAGCCATATACGGGCCCGTTGTCATCGACTACACCGTTCTCTTATGTACAAACCGTAGTGGGCGTGTACTGTTATTTGTCGTCATCATTGTAATTGATTACAAACATAAAGGAAAACAGGATTAATGCTTAACTCGCAGTGTCATGTCAATCATCTAAACTCACACACACACACACACGTACACACGTACATGTACACATCCACGACAAGCTTCTGTACAGCTTCAGTTTAGTAAATATCACTCACAGGATTACTGGTTCACTCGAGACCACAGAACAAACCACTTGTCCAATATGGCGCGCACCATTATCGAACCTGGAACCAAGTAGTCGTGAAGCGAATTATTTAACTACACATCTATGTTTGCAATTATGTACCTACATACGCTGATACATATAAGCGACACACACACACACACACACACACACACAAACACACCTGTATGTGTATGCATGTACAATTCCACTGGGTAAATACCACAAGGCTCCTGCTGGCATGAATTATTCTGTTGATGCCAGAATCCAAATTACCGATGTTGCTATAACAGCTGTACGTTTCATGAAATATTTAACCAGAACTTTCTGGTTGGAAACAGCTGTGCTAGGAACACGAAGAACTTGGTTTCAGACAACAACAAAAGAGCAGCAGGCTTCCGGTATTTAACCAATGCAACTGTGCCAATATCAAATCATGCCCACTTGATTGCAAATAACTCAGTACCTTTTCCCTTCTCTGCCTCAGTTATTCCAAATCTTTCACGTTTTATCCGCTTTAACACTCCCCCCTAATAAATACATCCTTTCTTCAAAACTCCATCGTAGCTAATTGCATCCGCTGTCCGCCTGCTTAGCGGTCTATTTATCCCCTGCTACATATTCCTTTTACACTATATATCTTCTCTTTATATTCCTTGACTCTTCACTTTCTCTTCTGCCTCGGATTTATCAAATACATAACACCTGTGTCAGTCTGTGATTTATGATTTAACCTATTCATTTCGAAAGCAGTCTCGCTCGACTCAGAGTAACAACGGTGAAAAATTTATTGCAATTAGCATTTTATTGTTGTTATTATTATTATTATTATTATTATTATTATTATTATTATTATTGTCATTGAGAGGGCAAAATCGTTAGCACGCCGGACAAAACGTTTAGTGGCATTTTCGTCCGTCTTTATGCTCTGAGTTCAAATTCTGTCGGGGTCGACTTTGGTTTTCATCCTTTCGGGGTCGATAAATTAAGTACCAGTTGTGTACTGGAGTCGATGTAAACGACTAGCCTACTCCCACCAAAGTTTTAGGCCTTGTGCCTATAGTAGAAAGGATTATAATTAACTACTGTGTCCTTTTTGCTCGTACGTATATAAACCCATTCGCACACAGATATCTGTATGCCCATACATACATACATACATACATACATACATACATAGATGTATATATATATATTATGTATGTACGTATCCATGTATGAAGGTAGGTTAGTATGTATGTATGATTATTCTTTTCACCGGAGTGTGGCCTACATATTGTCATTTCATCAAGTGAAAATACTCAGTAGTTGGAGGCGTATTGAAGGCAAGGGTCAAAGCAGAGCAGCCGACATTATGTTCATTCATGATTGAGCGCGTGTCATGTGACTGAAAATGTTGTTGCAAGAGCCAAGGGGGAGTGTTCTTTGTGCGGATGAATGAGGGGAGAGAACTACAGCGCTTTGGGGGAGGGCAAGTGATGGATAGTGGCATCTAGTCAATGGACAGTGGCAGGTTAGATGAGATCATGATCTCGAAGACAATGGGATGTCAAGTAAAAAGAGAGGCGAAGTTTGAAAGTGAGAGAGAGAGAGAGAGAGGGAGGAGAGAAAGAGAAAGAGAGACTGTGTTTGTGACGTTCATCATGGGAGAAGACGGTGTTAGAAGTGGGGATAGATATGGGAGTGGTTCAGGAGTAGGTTGGAAATATGTCTAATCCTTGAGTGTGTTTATGTATACGTATGTGTATGTGTGTGCTTGTGTGAAGGGGGAAGGGTATTCATTATTTAGCATCACCAACTCTTCGAAAAGTTTAAAAAGATTGTAACGTGTCTGAGAAGTTCTGGTTAAAGAGCATCATAGAAAGAAAAGAAACAATACTTATAGAAAATGAAATATATATATATATATATATATATATATATATAGATATATATATATATATATGAATTGGCAGAAGAGACAGAAGCGACTGGCACAAGAGATGTGATCTTTAAATACACCACTTGGACACGAATTTCCACTCATTAGTAGCCGGCAGTATTTGAATTTGAAACGGTGGCGGAATTGCTTTTACCGAAGACCATAGTGTATGAGAAGTAAAGGGCTGTCTGTTGTGATGTTGATGTGCCTGTGTGTATATATATATATATATATATATATATTATATATATATATATATCTATAGATATATAATATATATATATATATATATATAAATATAAATAAATATATATAAGATATATAGTATAACTATATATACATATAAAGATATATGTATTATATAGTTGTAATGCATTAATTTGAAAATAGGCTGTTTGTTAGCCGGCGAAGATGAAAGAAAAGAAAGCATAATAATAATGATTACAGCCTTTGAACATTGCCCTGATAATCAGCGCAAAATCTCAGAAACACGTGCATGCATGTGCAACCATACAGGCACACAGAGATAGACTCACATGGACACTCCCAAACACACACACACACACATACACTCATGCACCCGCATACATATGCACAAATATACAAACACCTTTCCCTTTATGTCACTGTCTAGAAGTGTTAGATAAGACTATGGGTACAACTCTTCTTTCATCCAAGTATTGAAAAACTAAACCGCGACTCACTCCTGTGAATACATTGATAAACGTTTATAAAGAACTAAGTATACATACATCATACACACCAATACACACACAACACACACACATACAGACTCAGACACACACACAAACACACACACACGTATGTATATGATCTTCCGTTGAGATTTGCATACATATATTTATACATATAAACAATAATTAATATACATAACCATGCATTATACTAAGTTTGCGAGTATTTGCGTGCGAGGTTATGCAACATCAGATTTACAGCTGGAATGCAGAGAACATATAAACGTTGCCAACCACACAACATACACAACACAATATACATACAGCACAACATATGCAACATGCAATATAACACAATACATCACAATACAACCGAACCCACACAGATCACAACTGACGTAACAGACCTTTACTTCTCATTCACTATGGTCTTCGTAAAAGCAATTCCACCACCGTTTCAAAATCAACATACTACCATCTACCAATGAGTGGAAATGCGTGTCCAAGTGGAGCATATATATATATATTAGAAGAAATAAGGTACTCAGAAATCTGGATGGTTTTGTATTTACAGATTTTTATTAATATGTCACATGTTTATATAAATCATATTCAAGCGCTTGCATCTACTCTAGTAGACTCTTCATATTTGAATGTGTTTGAGATGATTCCTGTTAAAATGTCTTATTCACGAGTTTCATTTCTTCACTTCCCTGAAGAGATGACATTGTTTTACATCATTTTTTTCCTTTGGAATGATACCAGTGATATCTTCGAAACATGTGTCGGAAGTAAAAGAATTTAAGAACACCTGTGTTTAACTCCATTTATTTATTCATTATATATTATACAAAATATTTCAGGAAACCCGAAGTTTCTACCTTTAAAAACAAGGAGTTATAACTTTTTTACTTGTGTGATTTTTTGCTACCCTGGTAACTATTTATATATTTTTTCCGTGTTAATTGTTAACAAGGGAAAAATACACACATCAATATATATATATATATATAACACAAGCCATGCAACACAAACCGAGCAATGTAACACTACTAACTCAACTAACACAAGACATTTATCACAACACAGCTCACATAACACAAACAACACAATCTATACAATACAACCAACATAAATAACATAACACAAGCCACGCAACATAAGCCACACGATGCAACACAACAAACTCAACACATCACGGCTAACAACACACATCCAGCACAACCAATACAATATACAGAATGCAACCAGCAAGAAACAAGCGACACAAGCCGTACAATACCAGAGACATAACCTCTACAGTACATCGCACAAGTCAATTGTTAAATATATTTCAGTGCAGGAGAGAATTAAGTGAGGTATTAACTAACGATGTTTGTATGATTCCGTGAACACCATTACATACATAATTCGAGAAAACCCCATTTTTATTCTGAAATGCTAGTATGAAAACACAGAAGCGACAATTAATCATATGCAATCGCATTTGTAATATCAGTTTTTAAGAAAGTAATCATAAAGGTTTCAAAGATTCTATCTAATTCCAATTTCGTTCATAGGAGGGTCTATGGTAAAAAGACAACAAACACACAAATATTATATTATATATGTATATATATATGTATATATATATATATATGTTAATATATATATAATATATATATATATGTATATATATATATATATATAGATATATATATGTATATATATATGTATATATATATATATATATGTATATATATAATGTATATATATTATATATATGTATATATATATGTATATATATATATATATGTATATATATATTTATAATATAATATTTATAATATATATATAATAATATATATATATATGTATATATATATATATATATATATAATATATATATGTATATATATAAATTATATATATATAATATATATATTATATATTATATATACATATATGTATGATATATATATATATATATATATATATATATATATATATATATATATATGTATATCTATAATATATATATATTATGTATATATATAGTATAGATATCTATATATATATAATATGTATATGTATATATATATGTATATCTATATGTATATATATATTATGTAATATATATATATATACCACACACCTTGTGAGTGTGGGTATTCTACGTGTGTAGTAAGTACATAACTTTTTGACACATATTAATACTTTCTTTATTTTCCATGAAAACTATTTCAGCAAGAATCATAACTAGTTGACAAACAACAGCAGCAGCAGCAAGGCTCACAGAAACCAAAATAAACAGGGCTTTACCTCACCTATTCCATGTGATGTACGCAAGTATTAGTTAGCAAAATGAAATAAATAAATAACTGTCAATCATTTTTCTAATCGCAAATCACTACACTAAGGACATAACGTTTTTGGACACGACGTGAGTAAGCGGAGAAAAATATGAAAGAAAAAAAAATAATAAACTAATCAAAAAAGAAAATTGAAAATCAGGAAAAGCGGGAAAACTAGAGAGATAGGTAAATAAAAAGATATAGATAGAAAACAAAGACGGGGTGGAAAGAGAAAGAGAGCAAATAAACTTCGGCTAAGACCAAAAAGAACTTCAGTGAGCAGACGTGATAATATTAACAAGCAGTGCACTCGATGACAAATAATTGCCCAGCTTTATGACATTAAATGAAGAAATAATTGCAGTTAGAGGAAATACAACTGCCACGTGGCTTCATGATTCTATTTTTCTTTGTTTATTTGTGTTCGTTCCGCTTCTATCTTTTTTTTCTTATTTTCTATTTTTTCGCGCCTTCGGGCGACATTCAGCACCGTTGGCGGACTTAAATGAAAAGTGGGCAATTTGGTCTTTTTTTTTTAAATTTCACCATCAGCATCATCAGCATCATCATCATCATCACTATCACCACCGTGTCCATCGTCAACATCGTCATAATTGTTTTCATCATTATATTTAACACTTATAATAGATGAAATGAAACAAAATGAATGTCACATCTGCTCACATTCTGTCACCGTATAAAACTTCTAAAGCATAGCTATGTTTTGATGCAGCGATATAAATGAGCATTATATATATTATATATATATATATATATATATATATTATATATGATATTAATTATAAGCGCACACTGACACACCCACATATATACACATACATACGCACATACATTCATTGATTCATTCATTGAAATACACACGATTAATAAGCCCATATGCATAATATATAGAAGCCCATACTGAGTTACGTCTTTCCCTACCTTTATCTGTCTCTGTTTTTCTCTCTCTCTCTCTCTCTCTCTCTCTCTCTCCCTCTTTCTCCACACACACATACACACACACACACACACACACACAAGCACACACATAAGCACACACACGCGCATATGCACGCCACCCCCGGTTCCCACACACACATACCCGCGCCATTCCGAGCCCCATACATGTAACCAAAGTGAAACCATCGCAAAAAGGTTTTTTTTCCCGTCGATCTAAATAATACAGGGGTCTAAACAAACAAATGAAAATATAAACCTATTGTGTGGTTTATATTTTAGCATATTTCCATATTTTTTTTTAGTGAAAAGTCTATTTTGAAAACACACACACATACACTCACTCATATAAATAGATATATATTATATATTACGTTATATAATATTTATACATACTCATATACGCATAAATATTACATACTTAAACACTTAAACTGCTTAAACATGTACGACAAGCATAATTACTGTAGCACATACATATAATACATTATAAATTATGCAGGTTTATTTATATATATGAAGAGAAGCGGACATTCTTATAAAAATTACATACGCCGCTTTAGGCTTTGTCTGGGATTGTTCGTTTGAGAGAGAAAGAGAGATAGAGGTGGCAGAGTGAAAGATAGAGAGGGAAGAGAGTAAGAGAGAGAGTAGGAGACAGAGAAAAGGCTGTATGTAATCTCTCTCTCTTCTCTCTCTCTCTCTATATATATATATATATAATATATATATATAATGTGTATATATTGAGGTTATTTCTCTGTACGAACAACACCGTAAAATCAAATGTGATGACTCTCAGAAGAGAGATGAAGACCACGTTATAATATTTAGAAACCAGAAGTAAACAGCCAAGGCTTTTTAGATGGAATACTGACATGATTCTTTGTTTTTTGTTTGTTGTTGTTTTTTTTTTGTTTTTTTTTTGCTTTTCCTTTTTTGTCAGAGACGAATAAATAGATAGAAATATAAAGAAATAAAATAAAATGTTTGGAATACAGAAAGTGTATAGAATTCCACCACGAATTGTTGATATCAATGGAATCATTGAGCCAAATACTACAGCAAGAATAGCTTAACCAGATGGTGCTTTAAGTGTGTGTATGCTGTGTGTGGTGTGTGTGTGTGTGTGTGTGTGTGTGTGTGTATGCGTGAGAGAGAGAGGGAGAGAGTGAGAGCGTGCTTGTGTATGTGTACATATATATAATTGCATGCATATATATATGTGTGTGTGTGTGTATACGTTATATACGTATATGCATACATATACATATATGTGCATATACGTATCTATAGATGCACACAGACAAACGCACGCACACATGCACACACACACACACATATATGTATGTATATGCATGTAGGTAGGTGTATGTATGCGCATGCGTGAATATGCATGCAAACACATATATTCACACAGACAAAAATCTCCCTTTCTCTCTCCCTTTTTCAAACACACACACACACACACACACACACACACACACACACACACACACACACATATATATAAATCTAAGCAAGCAGTTCATACACTCAAAAGTACATGCATGCCCCACAGATTGTTAGAACAATGTTTTAGTGTATGAATAAAAGTAAGAGAGAGAGTGGGGGGGTGGAGATTGAGCAATAGAGAGAGAGGGAGAGAGAAAGAGAGTGAGGAAGAGAGAGAGAAAGAAAGAGGGACAGAAAAAAGCGAAAGAAAGAGGAACGGGGCGCTGGAATTGTTAGATAGGGTGTTTGGGTTGCAGAGATTTTTATAAAGGCGTTTTAGAACACGGTGACGAGTTAACAGCATTTACATTCCCAAATGGTAATTTACGCATGTTTACACACACACACACACACACACTTGCACGTGAGGTAGTCTAGCATCCTATAGTCTTATATACATATGTGTAAACGCTTGCATAAAAAAAATCCTTCACTTACATCTCTGTAGAGTGAGCTTTGATATGCCGGCATGCATGCGGCGTTCCCATACGTGCGATATTACCCCTCCTCCACTCGAAAAAAAAACATACTACAGACATAGAAAAACAAAACACTACTCGACAAATACCCTACCATGCGTTGCATCAGTTTAGCCACAGTAAAAAGAGTTTCAGAGTTTTGATTTACGAATGAATTCAATTTACGAAACAAAGCTAAATTCTTATGTATCCCTTTTCTTTTATTTGTTTCAGTCATTGGACTGCGGCCATGCTAGAACACCGCCTTTGGTCGGACAAAGTCGACCCCAGGTACTATTCTTTGTAAGCCTAGTACTTAGTCTATCGTTCTATTTTGTTGAACCGCTCAGTTACGGCGACGTGAACACACCAACGTCGGTTGTCAAGCGATGGTAGGGTGGACAAACACAGATACACAAACATGCACAGACAGACAGACAGACACACACACACACACACATACACACACATATTATATACGACGGGTTTCTTTCAATTTCCGTCTACCAAATCCTCTCCCGAGGCTATAGTAGAAGACACTTGCCCCAAGGTGCCATGCAGTGGGACTGAACCCAGAACCATGTGGTTAGTAAGCAAGCTACTTACTACATCCGTTTATGATATTTATATTATACGTAATTACGTCTAGGTATTGATATACATGTACATATGAAGAAGAATCATATGTATATATGATATTGGCAAGAAGACAAAGATTGAATTTAGCAACTCTTTAATATTCCTTACAATTGTTTCTGTACCGTTCCTTTTTCTACCTTATTGCCTGTAATTGATTCCATCACGTAATTTTTCACACTGAATTTTTCATATGCAACGTGATTACTGACAAATGGAACAATATTGAAACAACTGTGAAGACTATTGATTTCAAATTTTGGCACAAGGCCAGTAATTTCGAGGTGGGGGGTCATGTCGATTACACCGACTCCTAGAATCCAACTGGTATTTATTTAATCGATCCCGAAAAAGATAAAAGGCAAGCTCGACCTCGGTGGAGTTTGAACTCAGAACGTAAAGACGGACGAAATGCCGCTAACGATTTAACCACACCGACAACCATCTGAGTCGAGTCGTTGTGTATTCGATTATTCCTGCTCGGTACACTTGTTTGTCTGTCCCTCTCTCTCTCTCCTCTCTCTCTCTCTCTCTCTTTCTCTCTCTCTCTTTCAATCTCTCTATCTACCCACATTCCTACCTATCCACCTACCTACAACATGCACACACATATACATTCACACACACATACATTCTTACCATTCTTACATACACACACACTCACACACACATACACATACACTGGCATGTAATGAACAAATATTATTTATTTTATTACGCAGCCGTACTAATCAGAGTCAACTGCTTAAATGTTCATAAATTCAAAGTATTCGTTGATGACTAATTAGCTCCCATGAGCTGCAAAAGAAGGCAATATGAGCGACGTACGCGTAACTGGGAATCGAAACCAGCTCACGTACTTGTTACAATGGCAATATACCTCTTGATCTACAGCGTTCGCTACTGTCAATTATCATCAACACGTTTGTTTTCAAATCACCTGCACGCACAAATACATACAGCTTGCAACGCAGGCATATTCAAATGCGACTATAAATGCATTCGTAAACGCATACAAACATGTGTGCTGCGTATGCTGTCTTTTGTGTGTTTGTGTGTGTGTGTTTTCAATACATTTTTCAGTTTCGCTATTGTATTCAACATGGCTGCCATGCAAGTAATAAAATCCAAATTAGGATTACATGAAAAATATGGCGTCACTTTGAACGTTGAAGTTATCTTCACAATATCACCAAAGGAAAAATATGCAGATGACACAGGCGTTTCAGCAACGCTTCAATCGTAATCATTAGCCTTCCACATACACACAGTTGTTTAGGCAGCTCAAACAAAAGAGAAGACTCTTGTATAATATGCATAAATATGGTGATAATGAGATAATGATTATGCATCATATGTGTGTATAACACACGCGTACACACACAAATACGACATGTATATACACACAACACACACATATATACCTCTCTCTCCTCTTTCTCTCTGTATATGTGTGTGTGTGAATATATACATATACATATATATACATGTGGAGGCGCGTGGCTTAGTGGTTAGGGAGTCATCATCGTGATCGTAAGATTGCGGTTTCGATTCCTGGACCGGGTGACGCGTTGTGTTCTTGAGCAAAACACTTAATTTCACGTTGCTCTAGTCCACTCAGCTGGCAAAAATGAGTAAAGCTGTGATGAACTGGCGTTCCGTCCAGCTGGGGAACACATACGCCATTGAAACCGGGGAAACCGGGCCCATCACACACACACACACACACACACACACACACACACACACACACACACACACATATATATATATATAGATAGATATATACGTGCGTATGTTTGTATATATTTATGCGTGTGTGTACACAGACACACACATTCATATAAACATACAAACACGTACGCACATAAATATATTACATAAACGGTTCTGCGTCGGTTTCGACGATAAGAATTCAGATGTTTAAGTTTGATCATCTGAATTACCTGCTCCTTTCACGACATGGCTGCACCCTTGAATTGCCTGTAAAATCCACCCCAGTTACAGTTTCTGTGAACTTAATTTCACTAACGTGTGTTGGAACAACCATAGGCACAGGTAGAAGATAGCAACTGTCTCATCCGCAGTGGGATCGAACTTGGACCTTATGTTTTCAAAGCGATCTTCTTAATTATCTTGCAATGCGGCGTCTTGTCTATCAGTCTTGTGTATCTTAACTCATTTGTCTACCTCCCAACCAACCGACCAACCAGCATACACATCTATCTAGTATCTGGTGGACGCGTCTGAAAGGATTAGAGACAAACACTTTCTCCTCTCTGGTCAATCTCTCATCAGCTTCTTCAAGCATCACTTGAAAAGGAAAGTGAGAGTAGAGAGGCAAGTTTTGTCTAGCGAATATGTTTCAAAAAACGATGGGTGAATGTAGCAAGGATGGCACGTATGAATGACGAAGCCACCTTGAGCATAATCCTATGAACCCGGAAAAATTTAAAACAGAGTGTTACTTACTTGCAAATAATTGTGTTAACATGTGACATTATTGACCGAAGTTGCCGTGGTCTTTTCCGTAGGCTTTTCTTTCCACGGATAAACCTTATCTGTTTCGCCCTTTACATTTTACATCATGAAATTTCTGTGATACAAGATCCCTATTGATCGTTTTTTTTTACGATCTCTTTTGATCGAAAACCTACCCCCTTTTTTTCTTTTACTTTTTTTTCTCCCCAAAAAGAAAAGCTCTACTTTGTAATTTGTCCCCTCTGTGTTCAGCCCTGTGCGGCTAATAAAGTAATCTATCTATCTATCTATCTATCTATCTATCTATATATCTATCTATCTGTTTATATTTTTATCTATCAATAATGTATACTTATGTATATATATTTATATATATAAAATGCATAATGTATATGTATATGTGTATGTATACAGCGTGAGAGAGAGAGAGAGAGAGGGGCGAGAGATTTAGATTTAGAAAGAGAATGGGAGATAAAGAGAGAGAGAGAGAGAGAGAGAGAGAGAGAGAGAGTGGGGGAAGGGGCAGAGAAAGATAGCTGAAGCATGTGATGGCCGAGACAGAGAAAGAAATGGAAAATGAATGACAAAGAAAACAGAATGCGTGGATGAAGTGTTTGAAAAAAAAAAAAAAAAAAAAAGCTAGATGCTGTGCTAGTTGCTCCAGCAGTAGTGAGCATTATAAAGTGGAAACGGACATTAGCTGCTATTGAGTGAAAGGAAAATATTGGACATCCTGTCACTGCGCTGGTTTGATTCTGATAACGGCCGATATTAGAATATTCATACATATAATGGAAATCTTGGTTACAGTGGTGAGCTGACTGTGGTGAGGAAGTGTGAGGCATATTAGCTTCAAAATATAGTGCTTCTCATATCTTTGACATCATACATATTCATATTTTTGAATTTACAGGCATCGCCAGCTTTGTTCTTTTAGAGCTCTTATAAGTATTGTCTTTCATTTTCATTTTTTTTCCTATATTAGCCTCAATGTTTTTCTGGTACATTTGTGATACTGTGAATTAACATTCAAGATCTAACAAGGTTTATAACTCTTTTAAGCACTGCTTGCTGTATTACTGCAGTTGAAATGTATTGTAATCATTCACCAAACTAACGAAGTCTTTACTTTTGCTTACACAAATTGTAAGAAATAACAGCCAAATCATCTTCAGATCAGAATGTTTTTCTTAAATAGGAAAGGAAACTGTTCTGGATATATTGCACCAGGTTTTAAAAAAAGACAACTTTTTATGAAAATGTTTAAGCTTATATTATTCAACGGATAGTTTCTGTATTTAGGATTCAACAAGGTGCATTTTGAAGGAAAATTAACTGCCATTTCTAACACGCCAAATTATTTCATAGATGCTTCTTTCAGTGTGCATATATGTGCATATATATGTTTCTATTGTTTCAAGCCAAACTGACGATGTATAAGGGCTACTAAACCAGCGATCGATAGTTCATAACCTGCCATCGTCGTTGAATTTGTCACCTCACTGTAAATATGGCTTAGGTACGTCTAAAATCTAGCAAGCAGTGGGAGTATTATGAAAGTGACAAATGCTTCATCAGCTTTTCTGTTGAATATTCTTTCGGTAACACGAGACAATGAACCCTCAGTGTATTCGCTCGATTTGCTCAAAATAGCAAGCGAATCCCCCTCAGAGCAAACATTTAATAATGTAGGAACAAGTTTTAAAAAAATGAGATGGGTTATGACTTGAATGTTTTTGATCATATGTCTGTTCAGTTGGGGCTGAACTGGGACCCAGCAATAACAGCAACAACTTACATCACAATAAGCTCAATGAAATTTCTTATTCTACACGCAAACTACTCGTTACTATCATAAAGAAAAATGAGATACAGTATGATATAGTCCAGGGTACAGTATTACAAAAAGAAAAACCAAAAAAAAAAAAAAACAGCAACAGCAGTAGTAACATCACCAACAACGACAACATGACATACAGTCTATTTGGTGCCGTCTTTTCAAAACCAATCTTTTATGAACGCTAGCATGCAATCAATATGTCCGCCTGTCTCTGCAGTACATGGAAATGGAATGTTTTCATAATTTGTTTTTGCAGACTTCCACAGTTCCATTGATTAATTAATTATCATCAGAAAGTGTGTCAGTATATAAAACAGATACGTGTATGAAAGCGTGTACGCACGCGAACACGTGTGGGCGTGTGAGTGAGTGCGCGTCTTGTGTTTTGGGGATTAAATTTCAATATGTATGTAAGAAGGTCAGGGTCGGATTAACCATTTAACAAAATAAGCACGTGCTCTAGGGCACCAAAGGAAGTGAGATACTACATAGTATTTTCCAGCGCTATATTAACCATGATGCAAATGGGAAATTGTGACTAGCCTTTTTATTAAAAACATGAATGAAAATGTGCTGAATATTTGCATTTTTTTTCTCTCTTGCCCTAGTTATAAGTAAATACTATTATTTCATATTGCGAAGGCGCTTGGCTTAGTGGTTAGGGTATTCGGTTCACGTTCGTAAGGTCGGGAATTCGATTCCTGGCAGCGCGTTGTATCCTTGAGGAAGACACTTTAGTTTACATTGCTTCAGTCGACACAGCTGACAAAAAAGAGTTGTAACCGTAATTCAAAGGGCCACTCTTGTGACATTCTGTGTCACGCTGAATCTCCTTCAGAACTACGTTAAGGGTACACGTGTCTGCGGAGCTGGCTCAGCCACTTGCACGTTAATTTTACCAGTAGGATGTTCCGTTGATCGGATCAACTAGAACCTTCGTCGTCGTCGTAAGCGACCGTGTGCCAGTTATTTCATATTAAACACGTAAAATAAAAACATGTAAAAAAAAAACAAACATACTAAACATTATATTAAAAATAGTTGTGGTTCTTTGGACTTGCCCGAGGGATAGAAAGCATGGAGAAGAAAACTGATTTTTTATAAATGTATTATATAGTTTTCAGTGCATTGTGTCGAAGTGTCCTGTCAGTTAGACAATGAAAGGGTCGAAGGGCACTGTTGGTGGGCTGTGTTTGGAGCATCGGTCTTAATCTGGCCCTTAGGAGGTGATCGTATGAAATGAGCGACAGGAAAGATGGATAATTAGAGCGAAGTAGAGAAAGACAAAAGACAGTATCTTGATTTTAGTGTACATTAAGTGTGATGACTGTCGAAATGCGGGTAACAGATGTATATTATTTGTACACGTATATATTTATTTTATTTTATCTTATCTAATTTCAGCTCACGAGTTGTGGCCATGCTGGGGCACCGCCATTAAAACAATGTGCTATGCTTACTGCACCTAGGTTTCCCAAGCGGTTACCCATCTAAGTACTGACTAGGCTCGACGTTGCTTAACTTCGGTGATCAGACGAGAACCGGTGCTTTCAACGTGATAACGGACCCCTTTACAACAATAAGGACATCCTCTGTTGACAACCAGACACAGACACACATACATACACGCGTGCACACATATACACACACACATACATACACAAACGCACATACTGGCTAATTTCAAATACACAAGGAGACTAGATATACACTCACTCTAGATGAGGACACAATATCATTATTACAATGTATTAAGTTTCAGAGGTCAAAATAAGGAATATTTTCCGTTTCAAGTCAAAAATGTACGCCACTATGACTACTCATATCTGCTAGAAATATCAGCTGAATCTCCTTCAAATTGCATCTTAACTTCTTAGAAAACAACTACGTCGGATAATGTGGTCCAGGCTTTCTCGTACAAAGGAAAAGAGAAGTGGGATACTGACGATTGGAATGCCTTTGATCATAAATTTGCTCGAACGGGGCTGAGCTGGGGCGAAACAACAGCAACCATATAATAATGATGACAACAATGATAATAATAATAATAACAATAGTAACGCCCTCGTCCACATTTGTTTATGAGAAACAGGTGTAAGGGAAGTGGGCTCGGAGTGTAAATATTGGAGAAGAGGAGAGGGCTGGTCTGCCGCGATGAAGGGAAGATAATGTGTTTTGGTGACTCTAATACTGGTTCGGCTAAGAGAGCGTCTCCGCGTGTGCTTGTGTATGAGTGTGTGTGAATGTATGTGTGTGTGTGTGTGTGTGTGTGTGTGTCTGAATGTATGTGTGTGCGCTGGTGCTTGTACTTGTGTGTTGCTGTGTATAAAATATGTTTTAAATACTTAAATGTATTTGCACGAGTGTATTGTTCTCTGTGTGTATGCGCGTAAGCGTATGTGTATATATGTGTTATATATCTGTATGTGTACACACACACACACATATATATATATATATACATATGCATAAATATTTATATTTATTTACAAGTGTGTTTGTACGTTTGTAGATTCATGTATGTGTGTTTGTAGATGCGTGTGTGAATGTGTGTGTGTATATATGTGTGTTTGTGTTTGTGAATGTATGTGTGTATGTGTGTGTGTGTGTGTGTGTGTATGTGTGTGTGTGTGTGCATGTTAGCGGATGGAGGGACGGCAGTTTGCGTGAGAGAGTATGCAAAAAAAAAAAAAAATGTCTGCAAAAGCCGTATGAGTCTCAGCAAGCAACAAACATGGTACAAGCCAGTATCTATACACGTGCATACGTAACATGCGCGGCATTAAATTCATTGTGGGTGCATGTGTGTATGCACATGTGTATATATATGTATATGCATGTGCGTCACTGTGTGTCTCTGTACGAGTTGCTCCTGTGTTTATGAAATATATGTGAAAGAGGGAGAGTAAATTTAGGAATTGTTCAATTGTGATATACATACTACATACACATACACATAGTGCATTTATATATACATAGTATACGCATCATATGTGTCTGTGCGTGCTTAATAACCGAATGTATATTCTACAGAAACTTACGCTGAGGGCATATATATTCAAAAGTGCTATAGATACACTTTTAGTTTTCACTTTTTATGTTTTTTATTGTTGTTGTTAACGGATTTTGTTTTTAACGTTTTTCATTTTTGATATATTTTCTCTCGTTTTTACCGTTTTTCATGTTTTTAATGTTATTTATACACATGGTATACTTGCCTGTTACTTACACATATGACATACATTTTACCTAATTATATTGTTCAGCATGTTACATCTCAGTTAATCTTATAATATTGAGCTCTTTTTGCTTCAGTACTCTCTGTACGCTAGTGATTATATGGGAAGAGGAGGGGAAGAAGAAGAGGTTAGAGAGACTGACGTAGCGGTAGATTGTAAGTGGAGTAACCGAAAGAGTGGGGCGAAGAATCAGTTAACATAGGAGTTAGTATGCAATGCCTTTACTCGTTGTGGTTCTTTTGAAGCCGAAACTACGACGACATGGATGTGTTTTTGCGTGTCAGTACCTGTGTGATTGTTAATGCTCTTATGTTTTTCTGTGAGTATATGTGTATGTGTGAATGGGTGCGTGTGTAGATAGATAGATAGATAGAGAGAGAGAGAGAGAGAGAGAGAGAGAGAGAGAGAGAGAGACAGATAGACAAATAGATAGATAACTTTTTTTATTGGCCACACAGGGCTGGACACAGAGGGGACAATTACAAATGTAGAGCTTTTCTTTTCGAAGATGGGAAAGGAAAAAGAAGAAAAAAAAGGAAAGTTAGATAGATAGATAAATATATATATATATATATATATATATATATATATATATTATATGTATAATATATATATATATATAGATAGATATATAGATAGAGAGATAGAGAGAGAGAGAGAGAGAGAGAGAGAGAGAGAGAGAGAGAGAGAGAGAGAGAGAGAGATGGGTGGATAGATAGATAGGCAAATTGACAGATAAATTGACAGACTGGCAGATAGATAGAGATAGATAGATAGATAGATAGATAGATAGATAGATAGATAGATAGATAGATAGATAGATAGATAGATAGACAGGCAGATAACAGTAGGCTAATGAAAGTATAAACGCTATTACACAATCAATAAAATGGTGAATTTCGTAAGTCTGTTTTTAGTCGCTAAATTATTAATATTGGTACATAGACATATATATACATATGTGTGTGAGAGGAGAGAGAGAAGAGAGAGAGAGAGAGAGAGAGAGAGTAAATATAACTCGCTGAATATCAAACATGGTCTTTCACAGGAAGCTCTTCTGAAAGATTTGCTACCAACTGTTGGTAAGTTAGATGGACTAGGACGCCTAGTGCTTTTGTTCTTTTTTCTTGTTTAACAAAATAGCTACAAATATAACGAAAACAGAAATGTACGATGACCAGATTTCCTTCTCCTTAACATAATACATACATTGCTTAGAGCTTAAACTGGACAAAAAGGTGAAATGCTTTAACAATTAGACAACAGTACTATCTTCCATTCGTCTACTGCAGCCTGGGTTCACATCTTGTTTGGACTTACATCGGCTCTCATTATTTCGACGGACGTAAATCAAGTACCTTTTTGTGGCGTTTTCAGTGTTGCTTAACCCTTCTCAGTCTTGGTCAATAAAACCTATGATGAAAGGCTCTCCATCATGACCATCCCGTCTTTTTAACTCCAGTTCGGATTGCGTTGTTACGTCCCTATTAAGATGACAGAGTGAGATTAGAGAAGATTTAGCTGCTATTTCTAACAATTCAAACTAATGCCTAGAGGTCCTCTTGTTGACTCGAATAAGTACCAGTGATATACCAAGATCGGGTGAATATTAATGATACGCTGAAGTCGATATATTTGACATTTGTTACGCACAAAGCTTACAAAATGTGGATCGATAACCGTTGTTAAATTTATAACTAGAACAAACATCTGCATGCATAGTTAAGATATGTTAGCTTCTCATCCAAAAGTTCTCAACTTTGTTATCATTCTACGGTATTTCTGAGTAAATGTGTACTTCAGGGTTTTCTTCACCTGTCTTTTTTAAACTGTTATTAATCATTTCGAAAGAAACTGTTTTCATTACTAAGGTTGTATTTTTGATTGATTAAACATTTTTTTTGTACCATCGATTGCGCATGTGCACGCTTTCCTAGTGATTCTTCGAACATTCGACATCCTTGGGTATTTTGCACCTCCGCCCGACAGTCATCTTTTCAATTACAACATTGATCAGAGGCCATTCACAACAACCTTCTATTCTTCTAAAGTTTAAGGCATCAAGGTTTTAGGCGTCACTGATGGGGCTTAAAAAAACCGAAACAACAACTGGTGTGTGTGTCTGTCTGATTATTAGTTCTAACAATAAGGTTATTCTTCCAATATACAACAATATCAATTTCGAAATCACGGCTTCTGATCATAACTCTTGCAGAAAACATAAAATACTGTGTATATATATATATACATATACACAGGCACACATATACTTTCGCACACACGCTCACACACACACACATATATATATTCACAGATATACAGGCAAACATATACTTTCGCACACACGCTTACATACACAGTTTTTAATGTCATATATATATATATATGTTATTTCTCTATATATAGCTGTGTATATATATATATATATAATATATATATATATATATATATATATATATATATGTATGCATGTATATATATATATGCATATATGTATGCATATACACACATACGTATGTATGTATGTATGTATGTATGTATATGTATGTGTGTATGTTCATGCTTAGATGTAGGGCTGCTGGCATGTATGCGATGCCTACCATAGAGATATCCACACTAGATACAGAAAGGGACAGGGTTTATAAGGAAAGAAAGATTTCAACAAAAATTCCGTGGCAATGCAATGATCTGCGTTTAATTATGGCAGATTAAGATTCATCCTAAACGATTTATTTCTGTATTACTATAAATAGATGTTGGGTTATGGGTGGATGGTTGTTTAGGAGTGAAAGCAAAGGCTTCGAAATGAAGGAGGAGAGACATATATTAATGAAACTTGGAGTGAAATAGGGAAGGAGAGAGGGAGAGTGCGATAGGAAGAAATAGATAGCGAGAGAG
>NC_042998.1:179796298-179827712 GCF_006345805.1 Octopus sinensis
CAGTGCTCCAGCATGGCCGCAGTCAGATGATTAAAAGCAAGTAAAAGAATATAGGTTAAACTTGCTGGTCACTTTATTATTGTTATTTTTGATAACGGTAATAATACTTTATTAAATTATAATCAGCCGAAATTGCGAAGATGATCTGGTTCTTGACTGAAGATTGAAGGCTTCGAATGTCCCGTCCGTTTTTTTGTGTCGTCTTCTAAATGTTTCACGTTCTTGTCCCAGTTTGTATTTTTTTACTTTCACACACACACACACACACACACACACACATATATAGAGATATATATATCTTCCTTCTTTTATGTATATCTTTTTATCTTTTACTTGTTTCAGTCCTTAGACCAGGGCCATGCTGGGGCAGTGCGTTGAAGAATCTGTTTGTCGAAAGAACTCACCACAACACTTAATCTCTTTGTTAAGCCTGGTACACATTCTATCGGTCACTTTTGCGAAACCACTAGTTAATGACATAAACACACCAACACCAGTTGTCAAGCAGTGGTGAGGGACACACACATACACACACACACACAAACAAACAAATACATATTTACGACAGTTTTCTTTCAGTTTCTGTCAACGAAATCCACTCACAGGGCTCTGGTCGCCCCATAGCTATAGAAGACACTTGCCCAAGGTGCCACACGGTGGGACTGAGCCCGGAACCATGTAGTTAGGGAGCAAGCTTCTTGCGACAGAGCATGTATGCGGGAGCGTTTGTCTTTACAGCTGGTGTTTGTATGTTTACATCTCCGTGACTTAGCGGTTCAACAAATAAAGAACCTATAGAACAAGTAGCAGGCTTAAGAACGAAAGCAATGTAGTCGACTCGTTCGAATAAAATTCTTCAAGTTGGTATCCCAGCATGGCATCAGTCTAGCGAGTGACGAGAAACGCCCTCCCACACTCACACACAAGCGCTCGAACGCACCCATAAACCAGTGGTTCGCAAAGTGGACGGTATTGCCCCTCCTCCACTGGGGGCGGTAGATGGTTCCAAGGGGGCATTGAAGTAAAATGGTGCGATAATGGGGTATTGATTCGTGTAAAAAGTGGGGCGATAACGGGGTAGAACTTCATGTAAAGACAACAAGATAATAGGATCATTAGGCTAAGTTTTGCTTCAGAAAGGGGTCTATGTTTGTGATGGTTAGTTGGGGTGGGGGCGTTAGGAACAAGACCCGGATATAAAGGGGGCGGCAGCCCGAAAAAATTTCGAAACCACTGATATAAACCATATACAGTGATCCCTCACCATATCGCGGTTTATTATTTAAGATTTACGTCGATTCCACTATAGTGCTGTTTTGCATTTATAGTAAAATAAATACATGTATACAAATTATGAAAAATAATAAAACAAAAATATACAATACAGTACTGTTTCTACTTCGCGGATTTTCACCTATCGCGGGGTAGTTTTGGAACGTAACACCCGCGACAGTCGAGGGATTACTGTAGCTTGCATATTAACGTAGCACCCATTCACAAATCCTGACGCGTGGGTGGAAACATTAAATAAACACACACACACACACAGACACACATGCGCGCGCACACACACACTCGCACGTACGCACGCATGTTTAAAATGCATATATGTTCCTATGTTCCTATGTGTATATATGAGGTTATAATTCCTCTAAATTTAAAACACATGTTCGCAACGTTTTTCTAGTTAACATCTTCCTATGTGTAAGCCAGAAGTGTGAACGTTAGACAGACGTGAGCAAGTTTCAGTGTAGTAGTAGTAGTAGTAGTAGTAGTAGTGGTGGTGGTGGTGTAGTGGTGGTGGTGTGGTGGTGGTGTGGTGGTGGTGGTGGTATATGTAGTAGTGGAGAAGATATGCTTTTGTGTATTAAGTCTCATAGTTTTTTGTGTGCGGGGTGAGATCTTATCGGGGTAACCTAATTTTAATATTATGGTGTTTCAGCCTCATATACACACATGCCACATGTATGTATATATATATATATTATATATTATATATATATAATATTATTAATTTCATTTCATTTCATCTAGTTTCAGCTCACGCGCTGTGGCCATGCTTATACACACACACACACCACACACACACACACACACACAACACACACATATACACCATACCACCATATATATATGATATCCATCTATATATATATGATACACGCAAACCACACTATATACATACAAACATATATATATTATATATATACATTATATATATAGATATATATATATATACAAATATACATATATGTGAGTATATTATATAATATATATATATATATATATATATATGGATGTAAATACATATATATACACATATATACAATATGTAAATACATATATACATATATATAATATATTATCTTTTACTTGTTTCAACCATGTTGGGGCTTGGCCCTGAAGACTTGTAGTCGAAAGAATCCACCGCAGGACTTATTTTTGTTTAAGCATAGTAACCATTCCATTCGTTCTTTTCTTTTCTTTTTTTTTCTACCGAACTGCTAGGTTGCAGGGACATAAACACATCAAAACCGGGTGACAAGCGATGGAGGGAACACACACACACACACAATTGAGTTCTTCAGTTTCCTTCTACCAAATCCTCTCACAAAACTTTGCTCGGCCCGATGCCCTAGTAGAAGGCACTTATCGAAATCTGTGTGGTTGGGAAGCAAACTTCTAAGCATTTGGCCCAGCCTGCTAACGATTCTGCTAGCTTGCCGCCTTACTACTACTACTATTACTACTACTACTACTACTATTACTACTACTACTACTACTACTTACTACTACTACTACTACTACTAATAATAATAATAATAATAATGATAATCTTTCTATTATAGGCACAAGGCCTGAAATTTGGAGGAGGGGGATTGTCGATTACATCGACACCAGTACTCAACTGGTACTTAATGTATTCACCCCGAAAGGATAATAATAATACTAGTGATTGCTAACATGAACACAATGCCTCAGTGGTTGGTTGTACGGGTATGTGGTGGTGGCGTCAATAAGATTGAACCCAGTAAACAACTGGGCAGCATGCCGAACGAAATGCATAGCAGCATTTCTTCCGGCTCTTTACGATCTGAATTCAAATCCAGTCGAGGTTTTAACTTTGTCCTTCCTTTTACCGGAATCAATGAGTTTAAGTACTAAACTGCTACTCTAAACTAATACAGGTGATGGATTAACCAGCTCGCTTTAAAATTGTTGGTTTGGTGCCAAACCTTGGAATTATCAATTGATTAATGATGATTTTATCATGGCTTTGTCTTAGACTGGTAGACGGACCACAAATTACATAAAAAGACCAATATTGGCAATAGACTAAACCGAATTGCATGTCGGGTACATTTTCTTTCTTTTCCTTTTTTTTTAATATCGATTCTGAAGATATAGAAATCAGAATTTATTCACTGATTACGTTATGGACAACAACAAACAAACGAAAAATAATAATCTCTTTCTTACCAGAAAATAACGAAATAATTATATCTGTGCAAGAAAGACCTAAGTTTATAAATAAATTAACGGCCGGAATCTGACATCCCATGAGGAAAAAAATATTTAAAAATTGCCTCAGGTAACAATTGCAAATAACTCAAACCTGATTCTTCTTTGCCGATAAATATCTTCGTTGGCAGTGTAAGAATGAATGACAGAGTAGAGAATAAAAGCGAATCTTATTCACGTTGCTTGTTAACGCAAAACTATCCAGTTGATCAGTTAGGAAGATATTATCGAATAATCTTTTGTTAAGCACATTCAGAGCATCCTGTCATCTTTAATTAAGAGATGAGTTTGTTACAGTAAGTATATGAAAATACGTTTATATGTTTTAGATCTTTCTATTTGATCCTTTCTACAACATATTTTATCTGATAAGCAACTCGTGTTCTAATCTCGTGTTCCTTTATTCTCTCACTGGACAAGGATGCAAAGTGAAATAGATAAATGTTCATAGTCAGTTGTAAGAAGACCAATGACACCGAAATTGAGGAAGAGAGAGACACCAGCGGTTCCTCATTCTTAATTATAACATGACGCTAAAAGTATATGGATCCTCCGTCGGTTTCGACGATATGCATTCTAGTTTTTCAATCAACAGAATAACATACAAATTGAATTATATAACAAAGAAATGGTTGAGTACTTCGCAGACACTTATTACCTTAAGGTAATCCGCACCCAGAACCATAATAGACATCATGATTCGCTTATCAATATATTTTCTGCTCAGAACTACATTTCGCTTCAATATTTCCTTCTTTTAATTTTTACTTTTTCAGTCATTTGACTGTGGCCATACTGGAGCACCGCCTTGAAATTTTAGTCGAATATATCAACCCTAATACTTATTTTGTATTTCTTTACTGCCCACAAGGGGCTACACACAGAGGAGGCAAATAAGAACAAACAAACGGATTAAGTCGATTCCATCGACCCCAGTGCGTAACCGGTACTTAATTTATCGACACCGAAAGGATGAAAGGCAAAGTCGACCTCGGTGGAATTTGAACTCAGAACGTAACGGCAGACGAAATACCGCTAAGCATTTCGCCCGGCGTGCTAACGTTTCTGCCAGCTGCCTAATACTTATCTTTTAAAAGTCTGGTACTTATTCTATAGGTCTCCTTTGCCGAACCGCTAAGTTGTAAAACCAGTTGGCAAGCGGTGGTGGAAGGACAAACACAAACACGAAGACAAACGCACTTACGCAAGCGAGGACACACACACACACACAGATATATAAAAATACATGTACATATAGACGACGGGCTTCTTTTAGTTTCCGTTTACCAAATCCACTCAAAAGGCTTTGGTCGGCCCGAGACTAGAGTAAAAGACACATATGTTTTAGAAACGTTACATATTTATATTAGTAGCATTCTTTGATGCCCCTCTACCCGCCCAACACTCTATACAAACTAGACTCATACGCGCACCTGGGTGTATTTTGATTTGCACCCCAAGAATATTCCTTCATCTATAAATATCTGCAGAAATCATTTTTTGCGCACACGCACAAAAACATGCGCACGCGCACGCGCATGCGCATTTACTATATATATACACACATGCTTTCCCAGTCTTACCACTCCGTGACTTTAGAATTCTCTTCCGAACAACCAAATTTTTCCTGATCTATAATTGCTCAACCACCATCGATTACATCACTCTAGCAAGAAGCTACGAAGGCCAAGGACACTGCTTCCTACACTTACTACTACTACTAGTACTGCTGCTGCTACTGCTGCTGCTGCTACTACTTCGACATGCGTTTTTTCTGACTTACTAAAACGAAAATATCATCATGCTTTGCACATCATCTGCGATAGTTCTACAGTGCGACTTACCTTGAAGCAGGAGAGAGGTGAGGCAACAACGTGTGTGCATGTGTATGCGTGTATGAAAGGGAGAAGAGGGAGTGTGGAAGAAATAAAAGAGTTGAGGTGTTACGACTGAAGAGTTGTAACAGCTACATAAGTAATCATACGCAAAAACTAAAAAAACCATCGTATATGAATGACGCTGTGACATACGTCTGCCTGCCTGCCTGTTTGTCTTTCGCTGTCTGTCTGTAACATAACCGGAATGTAAGTTTGCAAAAGCATGTGCATAATACTCAGCTTTATCTAGTGAATATCTTTCCCCTTTTGTAAACAAAGATGTTCGCCGAAACATAACACACACACACACACACACACACACACACACACACACACACACACACACACACTCACACATGCATATACATGCATACACACACTCACACATGCATATACATGCATACACACACACATGCATGAATACACAATGCTATACACAATATGACATTATATATATATATAATATATATATATATATATATATGTAAATAGAAGCATTTATATATGATGTATAGACTCTCTCCTACACACATATACACACGCAAACACAAACATACACACACACATAAATACAGCTATAATATAATATATTTGCCTGCTCGCTTAGCCAGCGGGGTGGCGTCATTCGAAGGCTAAAACAATGCGAACGCATTGTGACCAGCGATGTGTAACAACTTATGATGGTCTGGTCGGTCACGTGATCACGTGATAATATAATATATATACTCAATGTATATATATAAATATTGATATAAATAATAATATATATAATAATCATATGTAATATAAATACATCTATCATATAAAGATGTATTTTACATGTGCATGCGTATATACATATACAATATACATACACACACACACACACACACACGTATATATATATATATATATATTTTATTATTTTTTTTTTTTTTTACTTGTTTCAGTCATTTGACTGCGGCCATGCTGGGGCACCACCTTTAGTCGAGCAAATCGACCCCGGGACTTATTCTTTGTAAGCCCAGTACTCATTCTATCGGTCTCTTTTGCCGAACCGCTAAGTGACGGGGACGTAAACACGCCAGCATCGGTTGTCAAGCAATGCTAGGGGGGACAAACACAGACACACAAACATATACACACATATACATATATATATATATACATATATACGACAGGCTTCTTTCAGTTTCCGTCTACCAAATCCACTCACAAGGCTTTGGTCGGCCCGAGGCTATAGCAGAAGACACTTGCCCAAGATGCCACGCAGTGGGACTGAACCCGAAACCATGTGGTTGGTAGACAGGCTACTTACCACACAGCCACTCCTGCATACAAAATACATACAAAATATTAAATATATATATATATATATATATATATGTGCGTGCGTATATTTAGATAATATCATATAATATATATTATATACATATCTATTTTAAAATATGTATACTAAATATATTAATGTATACGCATGTATATATATATATATATATATGTGTGTGTGTGTGTTGTGTGTGTGTGTGTGTGTGCGTGCGCGTGCACAATATATACATACACACATACGCACACACTCACGCACACGCGTAAAATGTTTGTACGCACTTGAATGTACAAACTGCATAAACAACAACAAGCAGACGATGTTGGCGTTATTGTATCGTCGGGCTTCTTGCTAGAAATAGCAGTCAAGTCTCTCAAATAGCTTGCTGTCCGTCTTAGAGAGAGCAAAACCACACTAGTGATGTCCTTTATACAAACAAACATGCATGCATACATACACACACGCAATACACTATATATATATATATATATATATATATATATATATATATATATATACACATACATAACATACATAAATATTATATATATAATATATATATAATATATACATATATATATACACATACAACATACATAAATATATAATATATATATATACATATATAATATATATACACATACATACATACATATATATATATATATACATATATATAATATATATATATATATACATTATCTATATATATATATGTATATATATATAGATACATACATATACATAATACATATGTATATATATATTATACATACATATACATATATACTATTACATATATATATATACATATACATATATACACATATATATATACATATACATATATAAATATATTATATACATATACATATAAACATATATATATATATAATATATACATACATACATACACACATGCATGCATACATACACACACATGCATGCATACATACACACATGCATGCATACATAACACACACACAAATACCAACACACACCCCACACACACAAACACACACACACAAACATATTTATATATATATATATATATATATATATATAATAATGTGCTAAAATAACAGAATGTTCACGGTCGGAACGCCTTTGATCATAAGTCTGCTAGTTCAGGGCTGACCTGATGAAGTTAATCAACAACATCAAATACAGAAATAATGATTTTTCTTACATTAGCTTGAAGATCACACAATTTTTTTTTAAACGGTGTGTGTGGAGGGTAGGTGCAGTCGATAGAACGAACCCCAGCGCACAAAGAATAATTCATTTATTGATCAAGGTGCGATTTTTATGTGTTGGAATGGTGTCTGTGATGAAATTAAATACTAAAGAAAGTACTCAAAAACGAGAATGCAAGGAGAGACTCGTTGTTGGTGTACAAGGGCAAAAAATCAATTCCATAAAGTCGGTAATTAAGAAATAATGTTAGTGTGTCGTGAGAGAAAACAATTCTAACTTTCCTTTAAAGAACTGCCTCTTGTAAGAATTTTAGCATCAACAGTTTCTGTCATTTAATCGAATTAATAATGGTTTTTTCAAACTTTGGCACATCGTCGCAAAGTTTGGCTGAAGTATAAGTTTATCGTTTCAGATAGATCAACATATACGACCGGCGAGTGAGGTTGCGTAGACAAGTGGTTAGGGTTGTTTGCACGCGGGATCGATCGTGGTTTCGGTTTTCTGGAGCGGACGACGCGTTGTGTTCTTGAGCAAAACACTTCTGCCATTACTTCGACATTTAACGTGTGACACTCTGCGAACCTACCTGTACTAGAAACGTTATCTGATGCAGAGAGTGATCTCATATACTACACAGGCTTTTGATCTCTGTAAACAAATTATCAGTGCTGGTTATTCAGCAAGAAATTGCTGAACCGTCTCTCTCTCGGATTATTATTATTATTATTATTATTTCCTAATCGATTTTGTTTGAAGAGGATGTGAATCCCTGTGGCTAATTAAAGAATGAATTATTATTATTATTATCATTATCATTATTATTAATTTCTTTTTCCTAATCGATTTTGTCTGAAGAGAAATGACATTAGACACGACCCTTTTTCAACTATTCAAATGCTGGTCGGTGGATGAGAGAAAGCTGTCCTGAAACCGGAAATGGAACCCTAATGCATGCAACAGAGAGAACTCCGCTAAAGGCACTCAAGACTCAGCTAGTGGTGATGAGACTGGTGACGGATTAAATCTATCCTCAAAGGCTAAGTCGACCTCGAACATTAATTCAGCGTTCGGCTAATTACACAGATTATGAGAAGCACAAGGCCACGAATTTCGAGTAAAGGATGGGCGGGGGACCAATTTAATCGATACCTGTGATTGATTTGTACGTTATTTCACCGACTCCATGAGGGTAAAAATCAAATCTGCCCTCAGTAGGATTTGAACTCGGAATGTATAAGATAATTTAAGAGTAGAAATTGGTACGTTAGATTTTAATTTGTGAGTCAGTGTGGTTGGTGCAAGCAAAGAACTGAAGAAATTGTTTACTTGGATCAGAAAGGAAAGAATAATCCGGGAAGTTCTGTATTCAAACTAGGAACTGATGGGAAATGTATGGGAAGGAGCTTAATAATAGGACGAGGGGAAATGAATCCTTCTCATCCTAGGTTGTGGTCCGATAAGGAAGCATAATCAAACCAGTTACGGCATCAATAACTTCAAACAACTAAAGTAATGATGATGATGATGGTGATGATGATGATGATGATGATGATGATGATGATGATGATGATGATGATGACGATGATGATGATGATGATAAGAGTCAAAATAATAATGACGATGATTTCTTTTTATGAGTAATAGTAATAACAGGAATGGCAATAATAGCCACAATAGTTCCGACTTGAGGAATAGTAACAAACAAATTATTCAAAGTGATATTTTGTAGAATTGATTAAGCTAAAATAAAAATAAAAAATAAAAAAAGGAAAAGAAAAAAAAGAAGAAATTCTAATATAAAACGTAACAAATAAACAAGAATAACTCGTAAAAGAAAATGAACAACAACAACCGTTACAAAATTTACGGCCTCATCTTTAACTGCACTTATCGCCTCATCATCATCATCATCATCATCATCATCATCAAGATTGCATACTTCAAATCTAATATCATCAGCAATTGGCAACCTCGTCGTCGACATCATCATTATCATCATTAAAAATTTGCTATAAATTAAGCATCATCATTTTCAGTAGCAATCACGTCATATTCCCACCGTGACCACCACCACCACCACCACCACCACCACCATCATGCACACACAATCCGTTACAACACATCCATCAACATCATCATTACCAACAAAAATTCACCACCACCACCACCACCTTTGCAAAAACAACAATAGTAACAATTATTACAACCTTATCAGCTGCCAGACTTCCATTATCAACAACAACATCAACATCAACAATACATCATCATCATCATCATCATCACTGGCAGCATTAATCATAGCAACAACAACAGCAACAACAACAACAACAACCATATTCAAACCACTAAAACCAAATTACGAAGCTGAACTTCATGTTATAGTGATTTCTCATTAAATTGGCTTCAGGAGTATCATTGTTTACTCAAGTATGTCAAATGAAAACTAATTCCTAGTTACCGAAGCGTACCATTATTTTCACCGTCATTATTATACTCATTCAGTCATAATATTGATCTCCAGCATAGGCACAAGGACACATATTTTATTTAAAAGTGAAGTAAATAGTCGGATTTAGTCGACCCCCCCCCCAACTCCTCCAGTACTTGATCAGTATTTTATTCGATCGACCGAGAAAGTGATGGAAAGTAAATTTGGACTGGGCGGGATTTGAACCTAGAAGGTAAAATGACAAGTAAATAAATGCAAGACATTGACAGCAACGATCTACTGTTTCTGCTAAACCACAGCTTTCCAGTCATATATACATATTTTCTTATTTCTTTATTGCCCACAAGGGGCTAAACATAGAGGGGACAGACAAGGACAGACAAACGGATTAAGTAGATTACATCGACCCCAGTGCGTAACTGGTACTTAATTTATCGACCCCCAAAGGATGAAAAGCAAAGTCGACTTCGGCGGAATTTGAACTCAGAACGTAACGGCAGACGAAATACGGCTACGCATTTCACCTGGCGTGCTAACGTTTCTGCCAGCTCGCCGCCTTCTCTCTACCCTTCATATGCCTTATGCAAGAAGTACTCGGTGGGTCGGTTCTCCCTCTTTCACTCCTTCCCTCCTCTCTCTCTTTCTCTCACTCTCGTTCTTTCTCTTTCTGACTGTTTTCTGTGATGATTGTCGACGTGCTAAATACCTACACTTCACACGCCTCCAGTGGGGTTCTGCTTGATAACGGAAAAGGACATAACACAATAATTTAAGACATTTTAACCCCACGATCTACTGGTTCTGCTTTCTGCCAACAGAATAACAACACCAAGAAAAACAACAAAAGCAAGGGTTTCTTATTTAGACATAAGGGCGGCAATTTTAAGAAAAAGAATTAATCGATACTTTCAACGCCCAGTACTTGACTTATATTTTATTTTACTGACTCTAGAGGAATGAAAGACGAATGTGAACTTGGTGGGATTTTAAATTAAAATGCAAAGCGTCATAACCAAAAAAGAAAACGTATGACATTTTTTCCAACACTTGAATGCTTCAGTAGTCTTTCCATACAGTTCAGCAATTGTTCGACACAAACTTACATGCAAGTGAGACAAAGGCAATTGAACGTCTATAAAACAGTTTCGTCAATCCTACGGCATGTCAAACTTGCTCGGTTGTTTACATTGCATTCCATTACAGCTTGTCATAATGCGCCAGAGCACTTCGGTACCACTTTGAGATCAAGCGTTTTCTTTTTTGAGTTATTCGATATTTTCAATCTGAAAGTCTTTTTTGAAGTGCCTACATAATGTGTCATCGTCGGCGCACCCAGTTCATCATCTCTCATCTCTCCTTAACCCACTATAGAAAGCAGCAATTATTGTCCAACCTAGTGCACTAACTAGACAGTGAAACACTAGAAGTGCCTGATAACGCACCAGACACCACACCATCCTTCTTCTATGCTTGATCTAAGAGTAAAAGCCTCTCAAATATACACAAACTGAAGGAAAGCCTTCTTCAAAAATTAATGCTACTTCAGTGTTATCTTATATCTGTGTCCGCAACATACATCTGCACACCATCAAAGCAGCCAAGTCTGGCTACAAGAGGCAAACGCATCTGCACATGACACTGCCCTCTTCTGTCCCAACTCAAGAGAAATTCCTCTCAAAACGCCCTACACTTGAAAAAGAATTTCTGTAATAATGGCTTCATATTTCGGCGCAAAGAAAGAGGTTAATGGACGCGACGACCTCAATATATAACTGGTACTTTATTTTATCGATGGCGAAAAGATGAAAGATAAATTTGACCTCGGTGGAATTTAAATTCATAACGTTAAAGAGCCGGTGTAAATATCACAAGTCACTTTCTCCGACACCCTAACGATTCTGCCATTTCGATATCTTGCAGATTCCAATAAATAATACGAACAAAAATGCTGAGTGTGTACATGCATACTGAACAGGGCACCTGATGCCTAACGGCTTTGACTAGCTGCCATTATATTATTTCCAAAAATACATCATTCAGGTGGCATCCGATGCTTGAAGACTGACCCAAAACTGATGTTAAGTCTGCACATTTACTTCATTCCGATAGTCTCTACTCTGATGAAAGCTTTAGATCTACGGTTCTCAACCGGGGTCTATATGGCTCTTGAGGGTCCATATAAGATGTTGTTGCTAAAATTTATGTGCAATAAACTGGTTGTACATAAACTACAGTACATAACATATTTTTAAAACACTTTTAATAACATTTTTATACATTTCCTAATAATATTTAATCAAAAAACACAACAGATTTTAGACAGCGAATAGCTATGAGGGTCCCACCTCCCCGTGTAAAATAGGAATCAAATGGGTCCATAGGCAAAAAATGGTTGAGAATCACTGCTTTAGATTAAACCAAATAAACCAGGGTCTTACTGAAGGTAGATTTAGTACTTCCGCTCACCACCGGGTGTCGGAAGAAGTGGATAAGGTTTTAGATAGACTTGTTCAGACTTCGATGAATTAAACAAAATTTAGCTGAAATGGTCGATTTCATCGATGTCTTTACTTGACAGGTGTTTATTTCATCGACCCCGAAAAGGAGGGAACACTAAGTAAAAGGATGTAACTAAATATCATAATTTACTGTCCGAATAGTAATGATTTCTGCAAAGAGACAGAGTGGCAACAACCGATTATATCGATCTCGTAGTATTGATAAGTTCGCCTTTGATCAAGCAAGAGTGAAAAACAAGTTTGACTCTGACAATATTTGAACAGAGAAAGTGGTGAGACGTAACAAAGTGCGGCAAAGTATTTTGTCCATCATTTAAATAAGTCCATTATTTATACTGACATCTGATTTCGTTTAATTGAAGTACTAGATACTTGGATACCTCTTCAGGTATTCATTATCAAATATTCTCTTTTACTCTTTTACTTGTTTCAGTCATGTGACTGTGGCCATGCCGGAGCACCGCCTTTACTCGAGCAAATCGACCCCAGGACATATTCTTTGTAAGCCTAGTACTTATTCTATCTGTCTCTTTTGCCGAGCCGCTAAGTTACGGGAACGTAAGCACACCAGCATCGGTTGTCAAGCGATGTTGGGGGAACAAACACAGACACAGAAACACACACACACACACACACACACACACACACACACACACACACACACACACATATATATATATATATATTCACATATACGACGGGCTTCTTTCAGTTTCCGTCCACCAAATCCCCTCACAAGGCTTTGGTCGGCCCGAGGCTATAGTAGAAGACACTTGCCCAAGGTACCACGCAGTGGGACTGAACCCGGAACCATGTAGTTGGTAAGCAAGCTAATTACCACACAGCCATTCCTGCACCTAAATATGTTAAAACTTTACACATACATACATACACAGACGCACTTACACTCAAGCAAACATATATTTATAAATGCATGTTTCATGACTGAAACAAGTAAAGAATAATAATAATGATAATAATAACCTTTTCTACTATAGACACAAAGCCTTGAAATTTTTGGGGAGGGAACTAGTCGATTAAATCGACCCCGGTATTTGATTGGTACTTAATTTATCGACCCCGAAAGAATGAACGGCAAGGTCGACCTCGGCGGAATTTGAACTCAAAACGCGAAAGCAGACGAAATCACATTAAGCATTTTGCCCGGCGTGTTAACGATTCTGCCTGCTCGCTGCCTTAATAATAATAATAATAATAATAATAATAATAATAATAATAATAATAATAATAATAATAATAATAATAATAATAATAATAACAACAACAACAATAGTAGTAGTAGTATATAAATGTACACATAGAGAAATACTTTTACAAGCGTTTATAAAGGATTTGTATATATATATGTGTGTGTGTGTGTGTGTGTGTGTGTGTGTGTGTATAAATGTGCGTGTGCGTGCGCGCATGTGTATGCATGTGTGTGTGCGTGCGCGTGTGCGTGCATGTATATATACATACATATATATATATATAAGAATATTTGCATGCATATATGCATGCAAATATTCTTTACATACATACATGTATATATGTATATATATATTTATATATATATATATATGTATATATATATACGTGTATATATATATGTATATATATATATTATTCTGTGTGTGTGTATATATATATATTTATATATATAATCTGTGTGTATATATATATACGGTCCCGTTCCACATTGCCAAATTTGACCCGGAGGCCCTGAGGATGTACGTTTGTGTGTGTATGTGTGTGTGTGTGCGTGTGTGCATGTAGACACATATTACATACATACATACTATATATACACACGTATTTATATACATGTACAGCCAGCTATCTATCTATCTATCTATCTATCTATCTATATGTACATATGTAAATGCGTATATATATGTGTGTGTATGTGTGTATGTATATGTATGTATATATATACACACACATATACGTGCATATATCATGTATATGTATATTCATTCGACCAGGCATGAAAGTTCTATACTTAATTAAAGGGGTGACTGAGAAATATGATGCCATAGGCCTTCAAAGAATATTATGAGGACTTGTTATATGAAATGTCTTCAACGGGCGTTTGAAACCGTACTCTAGTCTCGATGTTGGCACTCGCTCCACGGGACTAAATTTGCACGCTTCTCTGTATCTATTATTAAAAGCTTACTTTTTATTTATTTAAGTGGCCTTCATATTCCTGTATTTAAATCAAAAGATACCGAAATAGTTTGAACATTTCTTACGCAATCTGCTGTCAATATTTTCCAGCTTTCAAATTTCCCGCCACGGAGAAGAGACTGTTTATAATGTTCAACATGATGTTCAGTTTTCGACTACCTAAGATGTGATGCATGGCTAACGAAGACGATAAAAAGTAATTTGATTGATAATTTGAACTTCATCGAGCCCATGGAATCCGAAATAAAGGCCTCACCCCAAAATAGTGTTTATCGTATATAGAAAAAAATTAACTCTCTCTCCCCTCCTCAGGTGCGTGAAATTATTAGTTTTGTTTTCCCGAAAAACTACCAATCTATACAAAAAAAAAAAAGCTGTAGGCGCAGGTGTGGTTGTGTGGTAAGATGTTTGCTTCCCAACCATATGGTCCCGGGTTCAGTCCCATTGCATGGCACCTTGGTTCAAGTGTCTGTTATTATAGAATCGGGCCGACTAAAACTTTGTGAATGTATTTTGTAGACGGAAATTGAAAGAAACCCGTCACATGTGTGTGAATGTGTGTGTGTGTGTGTGTGTGTGGTGTATAAATGTGTGTGTGCGTGTATAAATGTGTGTGTGCGTGTGTGAGTGTGTGTGTGTATACATGTCTGTGTATGTCGTCGTGTTTGTTCCCCACCATCGTTTGACAACCGATGGTGGTGTTTACGCCTCCATAACTTAGCGGTTCGGTACATGAGGTCAATAGAATAAGTACCAGACCAAAAAGATTATAAGCACTGGAGTTGATTCGTTCGACGCAAATCCTTCAGGGCAGTGCCCCAGCATGGACACAGTCGAATAAGTGAAAGAAGTAGAAAATAAAAGAAATCTCAACTTTGCATGACTTAAAAAAAGGCAGAACAAAAATTAACAAGCTATTTGTTATCAAAATTTACACATCGGTGTGTAATAACATTGAAGATATGTATACAGACCCCGTACGGCAATAAATGTAATATTTTGTCCCAGAGAAACTTCTCAAAGAGACTTGTATTAAAAGAACAGGGCTCCGCTCAGAACATTATAAATATATCCATCGGTATCTTTAATTTCAGACTGTTTCATGCGCTGTTATTTATCAAAATTATATTTTACAATAAAAGGATTTTAAGAAATTGTTTTAGAAAAAAAAATAGCAGTATATAGGCGTAAGAGTGGCTGTGTGGTAAGTAGCTTGCTTATGAACCACATGGTTCTGGGTTCAGTCCCACTGCGTGGCACCTTGGGCAAGTGTCTTCTACTAAAGCCTCGGGCCGATCAAAGCCTTGTGAGTGGATTTGGTAGACGGAAACTGAAAGAAGCCCGTCGTATATATGTATATATATATATATATATATATATATATATGTATGTGTGTGTGTGTATGTGTTTGTGAGTCTGTGTTTGTCCCCCCGGTGTCGCTTGACAACCAATGCTGGTGTGTTTACGTCCCTGTAACTTAGCAGTTCGGCAAAATAGACCGATAGAATAAGTACCAGGCTTCCAAAGAATAAGTACTGGGGTCGATTTGCTCGACTAAAGGCGGTGTTCCAGCATGGCCGCAGTCAAATGACCGAAACAAGTAAAAGAGTACAAGAGTATACGGATACACACGCAAAGATATTTTCTTGTTATTGTTGTTGAGGGATTGTTTGTAATGAGGTGAATGTACCGCAATGGTATTATTTGTGCACCAAACGCAAACTGTTCAAGAATTCGAAAAACTAATGTGTAGGGAAAGTTAGATAGGTTCGAATTGTTGTTACTACAAATATACTTATACTAAACAAACATGTTTTTCATTCGAGCCAACGAAGGAGGGAGTCAGTCAGTTGTCTGCAAATCACGCCCTATTATCTAAGAAGAAAGGAAGTGCTCATGACATGATGTAGTCCTCCTAGTCACGCAGTACGTAGAAGACAAAAAATGGGATTGTATATAATAGGAACACATGCCTACGCATTGACTACCTAGGGCTAAACAAAAATAACAAGTCGTTGTTTAACCCAAGGACAAGCTGTTGTTCATTCTCCTTTACTTTAAAAATCGTCATACAAGAAAACTGTATTACTCTGGCTATAAAGTTATGTATTGATCAGACGGTTTTGTATTACATGTCCCGATCATGTTCAGGTGGCATAGAAATCAATAAAATAAGTCAACGAGGCAATCTGCACGTGGTTACTCGACCTGCTTGAAATAGCAACCAAATCTTCTTCGAACTACACCGTATCCCATATACATAAATGTAAATAGACTAAACCATGTAGTCCCGGTTACACTGTGAGTGAATAAATGCGAAAGGCCATTGATAGAATGTATTTCACTACAGGTTCTTTTCCATCAAGGTTAACGAATTTAGTCACAAATATTCTTCAGAAGAGCATGAGCACCACAGAACCGCATCTTTTTTTTTGGTTTTTTTCTTTAATTTTTTTTTTTCATTTGCAGAGTCTTTAGAAGATCGGACAAAATATCGTGCGGTGATATTTTTTGCGGCGGCGCATCACGTTCTAATTTCAAATCCCGCCGACTCCAGTTTTGCCTTTCATCCTTTCGGAGGATGCCGACAAAAAAACCAATGGTTGATGTAATCGCTCAAGACCCTCGCTCCCAAACTGCAGGCCCTGTGCCTAAATTAGAAATAACCTTTATAATCTGAGTTTAATTCTTTAGGATCAACATCGATTGATAGACAAAGGGATGTCGTTGACTGTAATGGCAGAAGTTGAGAATTACTAATACGTTACTCACAGGCCAGAACCTCACAGTTCTCCACCAGCTTTAATTAGTGTCTGATAGTAATGGCATGGTTGCTATGACAACGGAAATGTATCCCCTTGTTTTATGCAAAATGCATTTGTTTATTCATAGCATTTTTTAGAAAGAAGACTTAAGTCCTGACGCATTAAACAACCCAGATCATGTCCTAGTGCAACTTTTATTTTTTATTCTCTATCTTGTTTCAGCCAGTTGACTGCGGCCATGCTGGGGCAACGCACTGAACGGCTTTTAGTTAAACAAATCGATCCGAGGACTTATTTTTAAAGCCTAGTACTTATTCTATCGGTCACCTCTTGCCGAACCGCTACCTTACGTGGACCTAAATACACCAGCACCGGTTGTCAAGCGGTAACGGGGAGGACAAACACAGACACAAACACACACACATACATACATACGTACATACATACATACATATATATATATATATATATATATATACGACGGGTGTCTTTTAGGTTCCGTCTCCCAAATCCACTCACAAGATTTCGATCGACTCGAGGCTACAGTAGAAGACCCTTGTCCAAACCTGGAACCGTGTGGTTGGAAAGCAAGCTTCTTACCACACAGCCACGCCCGCGCTGCTATAACAAAAATAAAAGTAAAACTTATTGATTTGTTATTCGATAAGAAATTTCTTCGGAATTGTTATCCACATCAGAAAAATGTTTACCGGTATTTCATTCTACTCTACGTTCTGAGTTCAAATGCCACCGAGGTCGACTTTTCCTTTCGTCCTTTCGGGGTCTAAGTACCAGTTGAATATTGAGGTGACTATAGCTGGCCTTATGTCAAAATTTAAAAACCAATATATTGGGTTGACCGGAAAGTTCGTGCCGATTTATTGTAGCTTACCTTTCGACATATTTTAGAACATGGTTAAGTCCATAGAATAGGATTTCTGGAAAGAGGGTATTTTCAAGTTAAAGGAAAGATGGAGACGCATTGTGCAACAAAATGATTCATATTTGGTTGATTAAAAATATAATGGCAATTATTTATTGACTTTTTTCTTTCCTTTAAGAATCGGCACGAACTTTCCGGACATCCCAATATAATATAACAGATTTTAAACTTGCAAAACATATAACCGAAAACTTAAATAACGCAACGTGTAACTGGTATGTATATGTGTATATATATATATATATATATATATATATATATCTATATATATATATATATATATATATATTATATATATATATATATATATATATATATATATCTATATATATATATATATATGTATGTATATGTATATATGTATATATATATATATATATATATATATATATATATATATATGTATGTATGTATATGTATGTATATATATATATATATATATATATAGCGGTGTGTGTGTGTGTGTTTATGTCCATATATGTTTACTCATATATGCATGTGCATGTGTGTATGGATGAATGGATGGATGGATAGCTGATGCAACTGATAACTCATCAACAGGATTGATCCGAATTGACCAGTAATAATAGTGATCAATAGAATGATCGTCATTATTACTGGTCAATGTATCAAGCCTCCTGGCATGTCCGTAGTGTACTGGATTGCATACATACGGCATATACCTTCTTATCTACTTAATGCAATACTCTTATTGTCACAATTATTATTATCATTATTATTATTATTAATATTGTTTCATCCGCCACTGCCGAAGTCTATGAAATACGTATTAGCCATGTGTGTACAGAGATTTATTCAATTACTTGTATTGTTTGTTGCCCGCAAGAAATTTTACGGCTTTGTGCCAATGGAAGACAACATTAGGATATCTATAATAATAGCTAAGGTAATTGTGTATAACAGAAACAATACAAAGCTGGATTAAATAATAGTTTATACTATCGACATTCATTCCTCTACGTGCTTCAATTCAAGTTATATTGGATTCAACTTTTGTCTTTCATTGTTCAAAGTTTGATAAAATGATAAAATCGACCTACTGGGATCAATTCAACGGGGCGCAGAAACATTGCGGCAGAGTAATAAATCATTATAACAACTACTGTGACAATCAATTATTGGACAATTATTGATATAAATCACTATCAGCACTAATTATCACAAATGACTAACTCGTCGACTCATTACCACAAAGTAAATAATGAAGAAAACGATTATGATAGACTTGTTACGATATATTATTAAGTGGATTGTATAGAAAAGGTCCTTCGCTTAGAACAGACGTTCAACGGGAAAACTGAGATATTGTTGTCCATGTGATTATCCAAATTGCATAAGTGATAAATAGACAAAATTGGTAGCAGATTCAGTGTTTAGCATATCACTAAATAGTATACTCAGCATTGATTCAATGATTACAATGATTACAACAACCAACGAATTGTTAGAGGCTACGTTTTTTCATTTAGGTGTTACAGAAGTTAATATACAATAGCTAGGTAACTGATTCTATACGCGTTATGAAAGTTCTGTCCGAGATGAAGTGAAAAAGAAAGGAACAGATACAGGTATCGGAACAAAAAAATGAAGTCAGATTATGTAATGCTCATCGCATGATTCATGAGAATTACCAAAATGAGCAAGAATAATATTTGCAATTGGGAATAAATTCTAAGTCGAGTAGCAAAGTTTACCGTAACTTTTCGCAGCACGTTTTGATACACAAACACACACACACATATGTATATATTCTATATACATATGCATATATGTAAATATATATACATATAAATACATGTGTATATATAATATATATACATATATATATATATATAATATATATATATATAATATATATATATATATATAGTATATATATATATATATATACATATATAAGTATGTATATATATATACATACATACATAAGTAAATATATATATAAACATACATATATAAGCATATATATACATGCATATATATATTTAAGTATATATACATACATACATATATATGTAGATCTATATATATATGTATATATATATATATATATATACATCATAAGAATATATTTGTATGCTTGTGCATATATATGTACGTGATTATATTATATACTTGTATATGTATACATATGGATGTAGATATACAAATATTCAAATGCATTTACTCGTCTATATATATAGATGTAAATATACTTATACACACACATGTGCGGTGTGTATGCATATATTTGTGTGAATGCCTCTTATATGTATAAATGTATGTATAAATGCACTTGTTCATATACATATATGTTTATTTATATGCTTTTATATATATATTTTATATTTGTTTTGGTACTTCGTGTTGTTTACAGTTGGTGACGCCCTGTACCCATATATACATACATACACACACACACACACACATATATATATATATATATATACATTTATATATACACACACACACACATATATATATATATATAAATATATATACACAAACACGCACACACACATGCATATATATATAATTAAGGATAAAATTGTTATTTAAATATCGATCTTATCAAGTGGCCAGCATGGGAATAAAAAACTTCAAAGGTAATAATTATTATTAAAATTATAGTTTAGGGTATCTAAGAGATACCACCACGCTGGAAATAGCAGCCGAAACTTGACTCTAAAACTACATTAAATGTGGATATGCAACGAAATTTGCTAGGACGATCCGGTTCCTGACTGAAGATTAGAGGCTTCGAATGACCCGTCCGTTCTTTGTGTCGTCTCTTTGTGTTTTTTGCGTTCTTGTCCCATGTTGTGTTTTTTATATATAATTTTTATACATATATATATATATATATATATATAATATATATATATATATATATATACATGCATACCCACAGATATTTAAATACATATTTATTTAGACAGCTTGTGTAGGCTCCGAAACTTTGTGCTTGTCAACAAGTTATAGCAAAAATATGATTCTATACATGTACGGGCTCCATTATTCAGTTGATGTTCATTGTTCTTATGAATTTAGAAACACATCTTTAACAGTCAATCTAACCGTATATATATGCATGTATGTGTGTTAGCGTGCGTGCGCGCGTGTGTGTGTGCGTGCATGCGTGCGCGTGCTTGTGTGCGTGAATGCATATACCTATAGTGGTGCCCTTAGCGTGTGTGTGTGTATGAGTGTGCCGCTGTTGGTGCATCGTTCACACATGTCAGGTGCTTATTTGATCGTAACCAGGCAGAACTTCACTGGTGTGAAATATGATTTCTCCCCTTAAGACATGAATATACATATATCTACATATATATATATATATCTGTAATGGGGGAGAGAGAGAGAGAGAGAGATAGAAAGTGAAAGAAAGATAATGTACGCAACATCTATCATCTGTTTTACTTGTCGATATTCATTCAGCACGTGTTGCCGTCGTCACACCTTCCTCGATGCATATTTTGCCAACTTTTTAGCTAACATGAATTATGTTTACTCCGTTTTCACCTTTTCACTCGTTCTATATATAAAAACAAAAAAGTTTTGAAAATTACGTCGGAAAGAATCGAATGAGTGTCACTCAAAAGGCGCAGTCCTCCCTGGACTTAAAGATTTTGATGTGCAGTTTAGTATGGTGAAAGCAAATGATAAGGCTTCTTGCAACATGAATTAACAATACTGTTATTGAGATGTTTGGACACTGCAATGAAATTAGTAACGTGTAGTTATAAGATTAAATGTATAAATGATAATAGTTCATTACATTATACAAGTCACATATTCTCCGACACGCAACTTCTGTACAGATCATGCTGAACATGCTGTCTCGTTAAATAATTAATTAAACCCTGACCTGTCATTCATTAGACGGAAAATAACCTACACCGATCTGTTACAACCACGTAAGTGACATAATCAATATCGATTTATAACAAATCTCAATAACTTGATTTCTCGCAATCGGAATGAAGTATTCTTCTTTGGACGATCAGTACCATTTGACTTGAGGAAAGGCGGGAGGACATGAAAGATAGGGTGGTCATTCATTCCCCAAGAATAATGCTGATATACGTTTATGAATTTGTTTTGCAAGATTCCTGATGTGAAATCGTGTGTGGAAACAGATATTGTTATATTTCGGGATGGTCATTTTTTTCTTGCCAAATAAACACACGCACTAATATAATTGAAAAGGTTCTGATTGGCAACTGTAAGAAACTCACGAACTTAGTTTGTCAACGGTTTACCGATAATCGTTGTATATCTAAATAAATAGTAATTTCATTAGCTTCAAAGTTTAGTTTTGGCTCTGGCTGGTGCATATTGGTAGAAGAAAACTATACAGAATCACTCTTATCCGCTAGAACTAACAGCAAAATTTTCCTCGGAGTACAACACTTAGAAACGTAGACACGTTAGATAATGTTGCACTAAATATCCCTAAAATGTCGGTATGGCTCAGTATGAATTCTATCGATCATAGATTTACTCGAACAGAGTTTCCTAGGTAGAAAAACAACAAAAAGCTGGTAGCTGTTTCATCGATTCTCTAAAATATGAAAGACAAAGTCAATAGAAGCATATTTTGAACTCAGAATGTTGTTTGAATGAAAGTAAATACGGCGGGACATTTAATCTGGTGTACTTCTGTCAATTCGCCACTTTTACCGAAATATATATTGATTTTTTACACTTCGTGTCATTCACCACGCTAAATAACAACTGACATGTTTACTGTTCTGCGACGAAACTATAGAGAGAAAATAACACATAAAAGAACAAACATACATCTACGTTCTAAGATCTCATTTTCAATGACTGTATGAACATGTATGAAATACAATCTATCAGAAAGTAATATAATGTAAACAGTCTTACCTTGGGTCCATGTGGTGATTCTAGAAGTTCCGTGCTTGGTATTAGACAATGATCCAAACTTTGGAGGTACAGTCAAAGAATAACGTAATTCCTCATCCTGGGTATCATGATCTTGGGACTTAAGGACGTCTTCAGACAAGACGAATCCCATTTTCCCGTTTTCTAATACAGTTAAGAAAGATGCTCCTTCGTTGACAGAAATCAAGGGGATTCCATTGTCAACTTCTTCTATTTCAATATTCATCGTCTGAGGATGACGTTTCGAATAACTGGTACCGGGGAAGACATAGAAATCTGAATGGATTCCGTCTGTTACCATAAAAGAGAAACTATCAGATTGTGTGTCGGAACCATCGTGTTGGTAGCTAATTAGGTTGTTAGCGATGTCAGCCTGTGTAAATCTGGTTACGATACGTGAGTAGTTGTGTAAAAGATTTCCATGAAGCGGCACTTGAGTAATAGTAAATTCAATGTTATTGTCATTTGTATCCCTATCATCAACTTTAAGTTCAGACAAAGTGAGAAGTTTTGAACTACCTTCGTTTACCCGTAATACATCAAACGTAATCACAGGTTTTTTGTTGTCAACATCGGTCAATGAGATCCTAAAGGTTAACATAACCTGGCTGTATTCATCAGTCACTTCAAACATTAAACTATCCATTTTCATTTCGTCATTGCTCGTGTGAACGTATATTATTTCATCAGCGGCTAATTCATCCAACGAAAAATTAATTATAGGTTCTCCTGGTTTATGTAAGTTTTCCAAATGTCCTCTGGTTGGTGAACGAGTAAGCACAAATTGCAGTTCTTTGTTGTGTATTTTCAAATTTGTTCCGGTGAGCAAATCAGTGGTCAAGGTAATCCAACCACTTTCGGGAAGTTCAACACCTCTGTTGATTATTTGTTGTGTAACTTCTCTTTGACCTTTGACAGTGATATAAAAATACTGGTCAGTCAACATGTTGTGGTTATCAGTAAGATCGAATTTGATAATGTCCCTAACGACATCAGCTCCATTATGTTCATACTGAATGCGTTTTTGGTCAATATCATACTGAGTGAAATTATCACCTGTGCTGAGGTTACGCAATAAATGTCCATTGCTGATTCGTTGTAGATAGCCATATTTAGGTGGCCCTCGAACAATATACATGATTGTCTCGTTTTCTGAATCTGGATCTTCAGCTTTAAGATACTTATTAGATATTGTTTTTATTGTTCCGATCTTTTCTATTTCCAATCCAGTATTGACAGTAAGTCTGGGAGTTTCATCATCAACTAGAATAATTGTAATTGGAAGAGTATTTGTTATATTGTGTTTGCCATCAGTTAGAGTAAACTTGAAATAATCTTCGGGCGACTCTGAACCGTCATGTTCATATAAAATTGTTGAGTCCTGAACTATATCAGAGAGAGTGAAGTTAGTTATCTTTATGGTACCTGCTAGGGTTTGTTTACCAAGAACACCGTGTTTCGGGAGTTCATCAATTACAAAAGTCAATACGTCCTTTGGCTGATCTTTATCTGTGGCATTTAGAATAGCGTTTTCAATAGTTAGTAACATTCCTTCGGCGACAACAAATTCTCGCATGAAAAGGCGAGGAGTTTCATCGTTTTCTGGTAATATAACTATGGGGAAAACATATCGTTCTGAAAAGTTTATTCCGTCAGAACACATAATAATAAAGCTATCACTTCGTTCCTCAACACCTTCGTGGAAACTCTGGACATAATTGATGTTTCCCAGTTGCAAATGCTTATTGCTGAAAGCAGAAATTGGTATTCCTTTTTGTGATTTGCCGCTGATAGGCGCTGGAGAAATATTTTCTAGATAGCCAAAGTTTGGACGCACGACTAAAGTACAAATAATGTCTTCATCTTCGGTGTCTTCATCATGAACATTAAGGTGAGATGTTAAAATCGGATTCTTTTCACTCTCACTAACTGTGTAAATATCTGCAACATTTACAACAGGTAACTTATTATCCACCGGTAAGATTTTGACATCCACTCTTATTTGTTCAACTTTTTGGCCACCAACAACGAGACTGTCCGATTCGTCAGTTAGCATTAGTTCAAAACTATCCTTTTCTGGTTTTGTCCCAATCTCGCCTGTAGTGTGTTGATATTTTACTTTCTTATTAATGATATCTTGTCGTGTAAATTTTTGTGTTAGAATTACTCCTTCCAGAGGATGCTTCGTAATAATAAAGGTAAATTTCCGATCATCCGAGTCTGTAACGGCTGTTTTCAGAAAGTCCTCTGTTATTACAACAGTACCCATTTCATTGACTTCGATAGAAGTATGTAATAATTCGTTGCCATCTGCAGTTCTGATAAATTTTGCTTCTTTATTGCCCACATCCGACACGAAGACTTTAACATTCACTGGTAACTTGTGGACACTGTCTGTAACAGTCAAAGAAAATTTGTCCGAATCTTCTTCGTCTCCGTTGTTTTGATAGAAAATTACTCGATTGATTATATCTTGTTTAGAAAATATTTGTCCGGCGGTAAGGATGTCAACATTTTTACGGATAACTCCATGCTTTGGTTCGACTTCAATGATGAAAAATATATCCTTGTCTTTTGTATCATTGTCTTCTGCATTTAAAATATCGGTGGTTATGACAGCTTCTCCATTTTTTATAACGTGCAAACCGTTGTTTAGAACACGAGGAGGTTTATTACTGACAGAACGAAGTTTTATGATAAATTCCTGATCTTTCAATACATTCCCAGATATATCTTGCACATCAAACGTAAATTTCAGGAGTCTGGCAACAAGTCCAAGCTGCTCAGTGGGGTGCTTATAGCAGGCCTTATGGTGGTTCAGTTGTGACTGAGTAAACGTAACCAGTTTCGACTTCTGTTTGTTGCAGTGAACCAATTCCCCGACGTCCAACAGTGTGTTAGCATTGGTGTCACGGAGGGGAGAGGTTATGGTGTAGGTAATCTGACGGTCATCAGAATCATCGTCTGTGTAACGAAGAAACTTCTTTTTAAAAGATGTTAGTTTTGCATCATCTACATTCATAAAAAGAGTACTCCGGGAATCTAGGTAAGGTGGTCGATCATCAACAGGGAAGATCTTAAACACAAAATTGTGGAATTGAGATTCATTAGGTGGGTCACCGTTATCCACCAGTTTAAATTTCATTTTATCAGTAACAAAATCCGAGTGATGGGGTCCAACATGCCGGTAAAATACTTTCCCGTCAAGGATGTCTTGTTGAGTGAATTCCCTCACTGGTTTTTCGTATGCTCCATTGACAAACTTCCATCCAGATATATCCTCAGAAGGTGATACCTGAAATTTTCGAAGCAGAAGATGACCTTGCTTTGAAAAAGGTGGTTCTGTGATAAAGCGAATGGTACTATCTTCACTGTCAATATCAGATGCACTAAGAACGAATGGTGTGATATCTGCAAGTTCGTTCTTACGTATTTCTAATCCCGTGTTTACAGTCAATGTCGGGGCCTCGTCATCCAATGCGTAGATAGCAACTGGAAAGAGAAAATCAACTTTATGTGTACCATCGGTCATTCTGAATACTATGTTATCACTGAAAGTATCGGAGCCATCATGATTATAACTAACCTCATTATTGTCGAGATCCTTCGGAGTAAAATATTTCCTGGGTAAATTGTTTACAAAAATTTGGCCATGAACTGATCCTCGAATAACTGTAATAGTAACATCGTTGATATTATCAACATCCATGATCTGTAAATTATCCGCACTTGACAGCACACCTGACTGGCCTTCGAATAACTGGACACCAAAGTTTTTAATAACTACCGGGGCAAGACTGTTCATTTGTCGGACCACCACAGTTAGGTTGATGTCTTTCGAAACTGATTTATCACCGTCTATAACTTGTAAAGGAATTTCTATAACTCGACGCTGTTTATCAGAATCTCCAGTTGGAGGTTTGTAAACGATTTTCAGTTTTTTAATATCTTTTTGTCGAAAAGAATTAATGGGAAGTTCGGGGTCATCTGTTGATATGAGAAATCCTTTCTCGGCAGCAAGTGGTTCTGTTATGTTAAAAATCAGCTGGTCAGCTGGCGTTTCTGTATCGTAAGCGGCCAAAATTTCCGGTGTGATTGCAGTCATTGCAAACTGGTCAACATCAAGTATTAGGGTACAATCCGAATTAACTTTAGGCGATGAGTTCTTTTTACCAGCTCGAATTTTAATCATTTTATGAAAATATTCCTGCTTGACCAATGTCCCGTTTTGGTCAACAGCTTCTACCAATAGCGGAACATAATCCTTCCTCGGGGATTTACTTCTTGCTGTGTGCTGGTATCTTACGTTCGCAAGAAGAAATTGGTCGCAGTCCATCATTGTCAAAGTTGTAGTATCGTTGATTATGCGCCCATACTTGGGCAAACCAGTTGCAGGGCTAAGAACGGTCACTTTACATGTGACTTTGGAAGGGTCATAAGTAAAATGAGTATTACTCTTCGTGAACGGTTGACTGTAGCTGAGTAAGTTCCGAACCGGGAGTGGTAAATTATTAGTGACAATTTCCAGGGGTTTGAAAGAAAGTTTTATATGTAAAACAAAAGGAATAATTTTTGTTGCAGTCTCTGTGTCATAGCGTATTTGCATTGGGACGTAATCCTCCTCGGGGCTCTGACCACCAAAATGGGTGTAAGATACTTGGTATGGCTTAAATTGACAAGGAAACCTTACTGGTGTCAACTTTCCGGGCTTATGCGACAAACTGTCCGTTTCTAAAACGCTAATTAGGCAGCGGTCCCCTTTACCAACATGTAATTGTAAATCGCTGTAAGGGTCAATATATACAGTACGTCCATAATTTACTTCTATACTTTTCTTTTCAATGAAGATCTCGCTCGATTTTAAAATCCCACTGTCCGCTTTACTGACCTGTGCACTGGCCGAGCCAAAGAACAAGGCACTTAACATTGAGATCTGCAATAATAATAATAACATAGCGGTCGTCCTGCTCCTTGTTATCGTCGTTGTATAAGTTGTACTTCTGTGCATTGCAGAGAGCAGTGCTAAACTAAACAAGTCCCGTCTCAGTGACGGCACAGATGTGTGCGATTTGGTAAGTTTGTTCCCGTCAGCTGAAACGGCTGCTGCTGCTGCTGCTGTTGGCGTAGTTATTGTTGATATTGTTACCGCTGCTGCCACCACCTCAGTTGCTGCTGTTACACTGACTTTGAAAGCACAGTCGGCGCTGGCCATGTGACTGTAAGAGTGGGGCAACCATTTGATTGGATTTACCATTGACAACATTTTGTAAACTTTCTCTCTCTTCTTCTCTCTCGCTCTCTCTCTCTCTTTCTTCCTCTCTCGCTCACGTTATACTATTTACATACTATTTTTGCTTCCACTTTACTTTCAGCTTCCAGCTCCTCCTTTTCTACCTCCTCTTATCATTGTTGCCGTTGTCAACAAACAAGTATATATATAAAAAAAAAAATAATAATCTTATAACGAGACAGCGAAAAACTCAAGTGTTATGAGGACGAAAGCACTGATTTCAGAGTAAAACCGCCGGTCTTTTTTTTTCTTCTCTTTCTGTCTTTCTTCTATATATTCCTTTTACCACTGTTTCGTTTATTCTATCTCTATGAATGCGATTCTCTTTTTTACACCCTCTCTAGCACTCACACACACGCTATATATATATATTATATATATATATATATATATATATATATATATACACACACACAGACGTATACTCTTCGGCAAAAAGTTGTGAAACTTTCTTACACTGTTTACATCCGTTTATTCTATGCTATCAGATCGACAAGTCCAGCACACACGTAACAATAACATGCATTACATTCGAAATTATCAAACTATACGCATCGATAATAATAATAATAATGATAATAATAATAATAATGATAATAATGATAATGATAATAATATGTCAAAATTCTAATAACAACAAGGAAAATTCAATGGTTAATTCATAAAATATACATAAAAAACAAACTGTGGCTTATATTCTTACTTGTGTGATAACAAATGATTATCGTATTATATAAAATTCTTAATATCATCATCCGTCGTATTGTGTAAACGTGGTAGGGAAGTATGTGTGTGTGTGTGTGTTTGTGTTTGTATATATACGTCGTACGAAAGAGATTTATATTATATATGTATATATATATATATATATATGTGTGTGTGTTGTATATTTAGAAATCCTGTCTGTTTTAACTTGTTGCAGAAGTAGTGGTAATTATTATTGTTGTTGTTGTTGTTGTCGGTATGTTATGTTTGTTCTTTAAATCATTTTTCTTTTCCCCCTCGTCCGGGTAAAATGAGGGTTCGCCTGCAGCAGCTAGTAGTAGTCGTAGTAGTTGTAAGAGCGGTACATAATTCCTTCCGTTCTTGGCCCTGGCTTGTTAGAACTTATAATAGTCGTAGCAGCAGTAGTAGTAGTAGTACCAGTAGTTTATTTAAAAGCTGCTTGCAGTTCTTATTGTAGTTGTTGCTCGTAGTGATGTCTGTGTACTCCTTTAAAGGCTCCCTCTGCTGTCCTGCGTGCGTTTATACATATATCCAAGTTAACCGGCGCTTATGGTAAAATTCCCCAAACTGGTTTTTTTTAGTCAGCTGGTAACGAATTGGTTACTCCTGTTTGGTATTATTAATAAATGTTGGTGGTTTATTTTGTATACTTTTTCCGACCTTGTTTTTTTTTTTTTAATGATATTTTTTTTTTTTTTGGCTTGTTAAAAAAAAAAAATAATAAGGGCCCAACTTGTAATGGAGGGCGTAGCTTGATTGATAATAATTGTTGCTATCGTTGTTATATAGTTTGCTTGTAGTTTGATGCCACGAAACGACTCGAGGCTCTTTAACCGTTATAATTATTGTTGTTGCATGCTAATTTTGTAATGTTTTTTTTTTTTAAACTTTTTCTCTGAAAGAGTGAGCGTGGTGTTTATACGTGTGTGCGTTGGGGGAAGTTCTGAGACCTGCCTACTAAAAGTTATTAATATATATATATATATATATATATATATACTGTTACATTTGTTGTTTAATGTTGTGTTTAGATGTACTCATCATACGTCTCCACAATTTAATGTTGTTTGTGATTAAAGCCGTATATATAGAACTGTTGCAAATTATTAATGTGGTTAATTCCGAAAAGAAATTTTTTCTGTCCCGACTAAGAAGCGAGCACTTAAGTCTTCATCCTATTGTTGTTGCTGTTTGCTGTTATGATTATCGTTATTGCTGCTGCTGTTGTTGTTGTAATTTAGTTGCCACTGCTGAAAGTCTTAGCTTGCCCTTTTTTTTTTTGTTTGCTCGGAACGGGTTAACATGTTGAAATGAAACTGGAGTTTACTGTTACTGTTAACCGTCGTCCCTAATAATTATCATCATCATCGCCGCTGTCGTTGTTAGTCCTATAGAAAGCGGGGAATAGTAAGAGTGTTAAAAATCGGGTCCCTTAACACAATAATAATAATAATAATAATAATAATAATAAAACAAAAGACAAAAAACAAATCAAAACAAAAGCCGACTGTTTGTAGTTTTTAAAGAAAAAGCAGAGCGAGCGCTAGTTTTGAATGCAAAGTTATTTCAAAGCCGGACAGCATGTTTCTTCTTCCTCCCCCTCCTTCATATCTTCCCCAGCAATCTAGCAGTAATAGTAGTAGTAATAATAGTCGCAGCAGCAGTAATAGTAGTAGTAGTAGTAGTAGTAGTAGTAGATAAGGCGTTGCGGCGTGT